>NC_133208.1:17895112-17912612 GCF_958299795.1 Porites lutea | reverse complement strand
GGAAAGACGAGACAGCGGGGAACGGGGAAGAGAAAGGAGAGCTTGCAACGATCTCTCATAAATTTTCATTTCCACCCCGGAAACCCTGAGACACTGCAAAGCGTGAAAACTGCCACCACAGGCGCGCCGCAAATTAGCAAAGTGACAATCGCCGTCCAACGGTATCTCGCTTCGTCTAGACGAAGTAGAAGTGAGAATTTATGAGAGATCGTTGCAAGCTCTCCTTTCCTCCGCCTCTCGCTCGCTCGCGCGTACCACGCTCGGTTGGCTCGCTTCGCTCACCCAAATGGAGAGCTTGCTCGCAGGCTAATCACGTTATGTTGGGTTAAGGTTCTACTGTTTATATTATGTTTCAAATATTTGATGGATTTAACAAGGTTAACAAAGCACATACCAGAGGCAACCCCAGTTTCCTTTGAACAATCGCGGTTCTCAGATTGAGCACCTGCTGGAAATTCCGAATTAGGCCGGTGAACTTTGTCCCTGTCTATCAGTAGCTGACAGAACAAAAGCATCACGGGATGGCTCTGAGCAACAAGCAGGTTGATGAAACCAAGGTAAGCGACAAATGCTGTAGAAGAGTAAGGATTTGAATGTGAGATGGAGTGAGACTGGCAAGCATATTCCAGTGACCAGTGAATAAACACAGAAAAAGGCAAAAAAGGTCGTTCAAGAACTTTGTTGAATGATTGGATTGACTGTGGTTGGTAAACAGGTCACACTCTTTTGAGAAGGGAGAGAAACAGTTTAGGAAAGAGGTAGCCTGTCCATAGACGTTTTTATTTCCTTTTTTTTTTTCGACAATGTGACAGCGCGCGAGAGAAGCGAGCGCGCTAGAGCAAGCAAGGAGCACTCCCTGGCGCTTGCGTTGAATAAATTCCCCGCCGGTTTTATTCACATACGCGCGCTCGACGATCTGTTGATAGAAAATACGCTCGCTCGACGATCTTTAAGGGGAAGACAGAGGGTCTGTGAACAGCCCATGGAGGAAGATGAGAATGTGTCGAAAATATAAGAGAGGGGGGAGAAATCAGGCGATAAAGAAGGGATGAGAAGGAGAGCAAACAATAGGGACGCATGACGTCGATATTATCTAATGTTTCTTATAGTCTCTACCGCGATAACCGCCTTCACCGTGAACTGGCTGCATGTTGTAAGTTATATCTGGCTTGTTTTATATTTTAAATGCAAGTAGAATAAAAATTATCATAGTTACGGAAAACCGTGTACAGTTTCCCCCTTTAAAGATTTCGACATGCCTCGGTCCAATCTTTGAAATCCCTGCATCAAGGTCGACCGGTCTATACGAGCCAGGAATACAACTCCTAGAACTATACCCAAGATGATGCGAAGAAAGCCAGAAAACAATCCGACCAGAATGTTGAAAAAGAAGAAGAAGTATGACATAATCGAGAACAAGCGTCTGCAATGTAAATACATCAATCAATCAATCAATCAAATAAACATATAAATAATTATTCAAATAAATAAATAAAAGAAAAGGATGGAAGGCAGAAAGAGTGATAAATGTTAGCCCTTTGTGGTGTAGTCACTTACGGTAGGTTGAACTGATTTTACAAGGTTCAAAAACCAAACGAGAAGACGTAGTGAAGACGGCAAATACCTGTTATCCACCGTGATGACAATCCTGGGAAAATCTCTGTCGCGGAAGACATAGTGGACAAGAAACAATTGAAAGAGGTAGAGGACAACGGACATGATAAACGCGGACCTGAAATGAGTAAACCACCAAAAGTTCAGTATTAGACTACATAATTCTAGTCGTAGCTTTAGAATTTTATTCGACTAAACAGGGACTGTCATTGGTTAATTCGTGGTCACGTGGCCTTGTCTGAATCTAATTGCATCTCGTTTGTGATACAATTCAGCAATTTTAACAAGCTCAAGATACAACAGCACGTGTTCAACATAGTGGAACGGTGGCGTGAGAGAAGGCGGGAAAAACCGACTGCCAGTTTTTACTTTCCTGAATGAACACAATAACAACAACAACAAAAATGGAGCCTCAAGCTAAAAGCAACGTTTTTTGAAGATATCCCTCGAGCCCTGATGTTTCCCTCAACTTCGTCTTCAGTGTGTCAGGGTTTTTCGACAACAACAACAAAAACAAAAAACTTAGAAAAAGTCGATTCTTCCCTTCCAAATTGCTCGACCTTCTGCCACCTATGATGTCATAGCCACTTAAATGTAACCATAGAGACCAATTTGGACCAGACTTGTCAATAATCAGGTGCTAAATGAATTTAGAAAGTTGCTCCTGAGGAGAAGAGGTTTGACAACGTATAATAGCTAAAAAATTAAAATGCAGGGAAAAAAGTAGGGAGCAGCATCGCCTTACACCTGAGGGAGAAAATTAGGATAACACAGGAGGCTCCTGGATAACTTAAGTACTGATCGCTTGTAGTGCACGGCACGCACGGTGAGGTATAAACCTAGAACTGCATTGTACCCAGGCGCGTTCTAACAGATTCGAGAGCGACTGGGATTTTAATTCCGCGCCTGGTATCTTCCCAGCGTCCTTTGCGTCCACGCTAAACGTTCCCATGGTTCAATGCGCGATACTCCTTGATGGCTCGTGCAGTAGCGTTTCCGTTTTTCACTCTTGAGACGACTAGGAACGAGGCAGCACCAAAAGCTTCATTCGTAGTGTTTAACCTTAAAAACGTGCGGCGCGGCAGCAGCAGCTGAAGCAAACAAACTTAAACAAGCCACAAATTTTACTTACATCACTGATTCCGCTCTTTCTAAACACCATTCCCGGATAGGTTTTATATGCTTTAAAAAAAGTGCAGGGACAAATACAACAAGCCATAGAACAATTCCCACCGAGAGATATCCTGAAAAAAAAAAAAAAAAAAGGAAGAAAGAAATCACACAGACAGTGAAACCTGTCACAGAAGACACCACATTTAACGAACACTCGCGACTGTAAGTCATAAACATGACATTTTGCCTAAATTTTAAAGGAAAACGAAACTCTATTTAACGGGATAACCCTCATAACCTTTTATTAATTATAAGTTGATACTAGCGATCAGTCCTGTGGATGTTAGGGTTAGGGTTAGCCTCCCGTCACGCAACGCTCATTAAAGAACTTTTATGGGGCCCGGGATAGTGGTGGCAAAAGGCAAGTCAAAGGCGATGTGGGCACTTTCTAATCTAACCTGACAACATACACATCTATAATATATATATATTTAGCCACAGCTAAAAGCGAAGCTCCCATTGATAAATTTAATACTTAAATCAAACAATAATTTTGTATTCCACAAATCAGTTAACTTAAGGGCACATTCATGTGACTTTTGAGGGAAAAGCTAAGTGATTTTGGGGTAAAACAAATTTTGTATCGAGTTGATATAGCCTCATATGTACACCCACAAAATAGTCTTCGGTCACATTTAAAAGCAATGATGGCTCTTGATCACAGTAGATAAGGCGTGGAAAACAAATTCTTGGAAAACAAATCAGACCGAATTTTTTGCGTTCGACGTTTACAAATTCTTGCCAATAAATCTGGGTGCGTGCAAACCAATCTTTTATTTTTTTTATACACCACATCTGAGGAGAAAGAGTACTATGAGGAGCTGTTTTTATCACACAAACCTCGTACAAAATGCAGTATTTCACAATTTTTCAAGACAAATTGCATTCATTCAATATTCAGGACCATCGAAGCACGCGTGGACTTTTAATTAGCGAAACCGTTCAAAAAATTTCCAAAATCACGGCCAGCCGGTTCTAACTTTTGACAAGCGCCAAATTTGCGAAGAAGTTTTAAAAGAGTTACGCTTCTTCGTGATAAAGAATTTATTGAGTATATTTTTTATTAACGGTTTTATAACGATGTGTAATCTAAAAAGACGTTTGATACGCTTGGCATTTTGAGTACTCCTGCAAGCGATGTTTATGAACGGCTGAAAACAAAGGGCAAAGCGATGAGAATTACACTTTTGAGACTACCAAAAATCAATAAAGAAAAATAATTCGATAGAACATTTACAGAGACAACAATTTTCATTCATGAAAACAAATGAGTATTTAAGTGTGTCTAAGAATCCTCAAGTCTTTACTAGTAAGCTTAAAGTTTATGTTTTAAGCCGCCGGTTTCCCGGTGTTGGCTGTTTTCAAAGATGAACTCACGACAAGAAAATCGCTCAAAGCTTTCTTTCTACAGCCAAAATTATATCTAAATATTCTTCGGAAAGTTTTTTCTTTCTATTTACGGTGAATTAATATCGACTAAAGGCTTTTTAAAGTTCTGTAAGCTTAAGCTTATATCAAACCTCATACGAGGTCAGATCAGTGTCTCAGTCAAATCTTAATATAAACGTGCATAAACTAGCTTCATAAACTGCGCCGCTGGACTTCATGAAATTAGATTTAAATGCAATAATTACTCAGGCTTACCATATTTCGAGATGCAGCTCCTGAAAGCTATCAAGTAAGGCAAGGATCGCTTGAGCCTTTATAATTCTCGTACGCATCCAGCAAGGTGAAAAACAAAAACGATGCCACCCGAAATCGGATTATCGGCTTTGACAAGCGACGCATTTTTCACCCAAAAACCCAATAGACAAACCAGCCATGAATAAGAAAACACTCTTGATAGCAGCTGTATTTCATTTTGTACATCCAGTGGAAAAAGACAGGTAAAAAGATCACATGACTCAAAACTCTGTCAGCTTCAGCTGTCAAACTAAACAGCTTTCAAGATGCTGCATAAATTTTACGCATGAACTCACCTGTCAAATTTTAACCAATCAGAGCATAAAAATTGGACGTAGAGCGTGACCAACACGTGACCATGGTAAGAAACGGTCTTTCCCGCCTGTATTTTAAAAAAACTGGTTGAATTTTTGCGTCTGAGGTCAGTTTGAAACCAAAATCGTAATAGTGCGGGGCGATACTGACATAAACACAACATATGTGTTGTGAATTTAACACAAAAGTAAACGTGAGCCTGCGATCATTTGAAAACGAGTAAATTGTCAGCGGAAAAATTTAAAAAATTCTCGGCCTTGATGGGTCGACACCTGAGCCCGCGATACGGTCAGGTGATAGTGGTCAGCGGATACCCTGTTTTGACAGCTGTCAATTGATGACAACATTGATGTGCAATCAACTTTCTCCTGGGCTCCCAAAGTAGCTAGAAAGTGTGAGAGTAAAAATTGGTATGCCTGTGGTGCGGACGGACGGTCGGTCGGTCACGTGATTACCAAATGTTCTGGGATGGGTAGATTTCCTTAGCTATGGGGCTCCGCCCACGCGCGCGCGAAACGGGCGCGTGGAGCTCCGCTACAAAGTAGCTCAGTATATAGTAAATGTGATTTTGAGCCAAATGGCAAGGCGGACTGACTGTTTTTATCTTGTTACAGTACAAGCTGTTCAAACCCTTTTAACCCTTAGGTCTAAGAGTGGTAGCACTAAATTTCTTCTTGTAATAATCTTTGCTTGATAAAACAGTAGTACCGAGAATCAAGGAGTTGATCATACAAGTTAATTTATATTGTCCCTTTTTTTTGTATAAACAACTGTATAGAGAGAGCAAATGAGAATTGAATTTATTTTAATTTTAGGGTTTAAAGGGTTAAGTGGACACACTCCTAGTCACCCACGCAGCCATTGTTTAAGAAGAGCCTTGTGCAGGAACAAGAAAAAGAACCGGTGAAACTTGTTAATGTCTGTAGTATGATACAGCTCTGCAGCATAATTACTCATTGCAACTTAAATCAAAATCAAAATGTGGTAAGTTGACTGTATAAATGTGGTTTGAGTTCAGATAAAGTGACTACACGTTTAAGGTTCAAGTAAAAAATAAGCCTTTGAACCCATAGAAAATGTGTTTAAATAAGAAGGTGTAATTCCTTTTCGCTGGCTAACGACGGACTAGCTTGTTTTCTGTTATCTATTTCATTCAGATACCAGTTTGATTCTCGACGTTTGTTAGTGGCACACTTTGCCTCGCTTTCGTATGGATCAGCAACACAGCTGACAATTGCAACGATGGCTCAACACGTGCCTTCTCTTTCACTTTGAACTTAAACAATTATGGAAGTGAAAAAATGAACGGGTCAATGGATTAGAGCTGATTTATTCCATACTAGATGATACTAAGCTTACTAAAGTTATATAACTCCTACCAGAAATTATATAGGCAATTTGATATCCCGAGAACCGAAGACTCCCTAACTGAAATTAAAAAAACAAAACAAAACAAAACAATAAACAAACGAAAGCAATTATGAGCACCTCTAAAGGAAGTCAGTCACACAAAGTTTATGAATACTGATTGGTTTTATTGGTGTGTTTTTTAGACATGCGCTTTGGAAGACTCGTGGAGAGTCGGGCCATAGAACTAAGTTCAAATGCCGTTAAGTGGAGACTGTTCTATCCGAATGTATGCTGAACGACTGCCCTACAAACTAATTAATTCGAGTAATATAACTAGTGTTAAGCGGCTTAATGGATGAGAATATAAAACGAAGTTCCCTCAAGTCAGAAGTGAAAAACTTTGTTTTTTGCCATCAGAAAATAGTCTAAGTTTTGTGAGTGAAAGATTAAGACAAACCTGACAGTCACGATCACTCACAGACCATCCATCCATAACAGCAAAATACAAGCAAAATACAAATTCAAGAACTTTAATTAATTGAATGATAATTGCCCCCGCAGGGATTTCGCCCAGAAGGCGAAATCCCGAGGAGGCATTCTAGTAACTCGCGCGTGTATTAAGGAAAGTACTTACAGTTGAAATATACAGTCATACAGTCAATAAAGGAAAAATCTCGATTTGCTTGAACAGGGGCCGCGAGGCATCGGTAGGTAATGATGACGTTTCTATTGTTTGCGCCCGCAAGTACGAAATGGTTAGGATGACGTAAACACAGAAAATCCCGAAGGGACCGCTTAGGTAGATTTTGTGACATTTACTGTGTAGTCACACTTCTATACTCTTTTGCGTTACGCAGTGACGTTCTGTGGAGCAGTTGTTTTGAAAGTTATGGACCAAAAGACACTCGTTAAGCGCAGATGAGGTTATAAGGTGCGTTAAACTTTGTATATATAAATACCTGGAGAGTTTGCCAGACACGAGTTCACAAATCTTTGATTTGTATTGAAAACCTTGCCAGACACTCTTTCTCTCTCTTTGACCGGAATAAGACTCAGTCCCAAACAAGCAAGACGAGTGAACAACGGCTAACTTATCACTAGCAGAACGATGGACGATTACAGAAATTCGCCGACAGTCAAATTCTGTGCTGACTTATTTCCTGCTCAAAGATGTCCTTCCGATATAAAGTTTCAAAGAAGACTAGAATGCGCGAGCGTGAATCGATCAAACGTCCTTTTAATTTCTAGGACTTACTTTCCGGCAAATAAAATGAACTGAGTGTAAAAAGTGAAATAGAAATAGCGAAATAGTCAACTTCTAATTAAATCTTTTCTTATGGTTTAGAATAAACTATTCTCGAAACTGAGAATGTTTTGATCAAAGCTGTGTAAATCGAGCTGAAACTGTGCATGAAACCTTGCATTTCCTGTATTTATCTCACCTATTGTAAGGAATATGTGTGAAAATCTTCATTGTGAATCGGTATACTTCAAAGAGCTACACAACGAGCAAGAAAACTATTGACGGACAATATACAGAACGGGGGCAGCTGTAGTTTCTTACCGCTAGTTTTGCAGGAGAAGGAAACACTCCTTGAGCAAACCTTCTTTGACCTCTATACAGCTGTAGAACATGATCCCTGGTGTAAATAAGGAAACACCATTACTGTACAAATCAAGTATAATTATGTGATACATTCATGCATCGTGTATGATAGATGATTTGTCGCTGCATTAATTACCATGCTGCGATGTCAAGGAACTGACAGTGTCTAATGTAGACTGAATGGACGCACCTCCGTTCTTAGTGGGAAATTCCGAGATAGAAGCATCGTCTACATACTTCCACAGATTCGCCTCAGGAGTGGGTCTACTAGATAAGTCATTAATCATGATGAGAAATAAGATAGGATCCAGTTTAGTTTCCTGGGGTGCGATACGTTAATCTTTTTTATTACCTACCCCTCTCTTTTAAAATCTCCTTATTGCAAAGACTTGATTTTGCACTAAACAGTCACTTGAAGACGACTGTATTTAATGATTATCTGCAGACTACAAAAGCTCAAAGGCTCAGTGTAAGGTCCCGGGGTGCCCTTCACAGCGATTGTAAAATCCTTCACGCAGATCGAGTTTTTGGTAATACTATTTTTGAAATAAAATGAATTACCAAGGGCTGTCTCACCAGTTTTATATAAGCTTGCCCTCTCTATTATATTAAAGGAACTATGTCACCCCTGGCTCATGCGCGAGCCAATGAAAACAAACTAGAAAACATCAAGGCGACTTTTTTCAAGTTCTGTCGGAGATTTTGGAAGGCTGTTTTTATCCGTTTTAATCTCAGCCATCGCTTAATAGTTAGCGAAGTTTTGTATTAATAATCGTTCTATGGTGATTACTGAAGAATTTTTTGCGTTATTTTTGAAATTGTTTACCCTTGGAATTTTTGTACGTGGATTTACAGTGTCCTCTAATCAGCGGCTGTTATACTAGCGGAGAATTAACGACGGCTGATCCACAATGAGTGATGGAATCTTAGAAGGAATCTTCCTTATAGTTCACAGAACCTTTCTGTTGAGTTATTTTAGAGGCTGCTGGCTCTTGTGTGTGTGCTCAAAGTATGTGGACATATAATGAGATAATGAAGCGGCTATGGAGTTGGTGGCGGCTGTTTTTATTAAACGATTACAACAGCATGGCCACTGATGAGTTTCGTGACGAAACTAAACTTCCGGCGAAGGAAATGTTATGGAATTCGGCTAGATTCCTTCTTGTATTTAGCTTGATTCACGGCACGACCGTTTGCTCGTCCAGCTTGTTCTCAAGGGACTTAGAGAGGCACCAGTACGAGTTAGATCCAGTGAATGCCATGTTTTGGAACTGCCTGTACTCCCTTTTGTAGGTCGTTTATAAAATAAAACTTTGGTTTATTTTGTTGTTCTGGAATTTTTGTTTGCTCTCTAATTTTATAAATGGCTGCAATTTTACTTAAAAACTACAACGGTAAAATTGTCTTGACACTTTTATTCTTGACGAAGAAATTGAGGGAACTTGATCTAGCCTAACCAGAGGAGAAACGTCCTGTAAATCCTATCAAAATATCCCTTATCCAAATCCAATTCGCTTGCAAACGTCTTTGTAAATTTCGGAGCCTTGGACGTGACAGAGAAAGTCAAACAATAGAATAGAAACAATAGAATTTTGACTGTTGAAAGTAATTTGCATAACCTCAGCGCGCAGCGACATAGCCCCTTAAAACCCCATCTCCAATTAGCCGCCCCCCCCCCCTCGAAAAATAAGCCCCACATTTAATTGGGGGTAATCAGTAATTTAAAGCCTTATATTAATCAATGTCATATTTACGGTTAAAAGCTAACCTAGTCCAGAATAACAACTTGTGATGCGCCACTCAATCCTCCCCCAACCCCAACTGCTCTGTGCGAGTATACTTAGGCTAACTGCTACTTTCGTTGTCAAGCATTTGAAAGACGAAAGAATAATAATAATAGTAATAATAATAATAACAATAATAATAATAACAATAATAATAATAATAATAATAATAATAATAATACTTAATCATATACCATTCAATTATATTTATATTTCCTTAACTCTCTTTGTTTAATATTGTATTTCAATCGGTAACACCATGTATAGAAATGATAATACTGAATAAACTTGTTGTTGTTGTTATTGACAATCTGCATTCATACAACCTATAAACTTGCTCTCACCGATGGCTCTTCATAAAATGCAGCAGCAATATGGCACTTATCATCGCTGACAAACCAAAAGCTCCTTGACACATGCCTAGAAATAAAATACATCGCGCTAAATTAAGGCCTTCTATGGTTGTGGACTAGCTAACAGTATAAAACTTTTAGTTGCAGGGCTCGAGTAGAGGTTTGTTGACGCGTGTGACCACTATCTGCTATCGCAACACAGACTTCACTTTACTTATAGGTGCAAAGATAATTTCGGCGTTCATTTTTATTTTCACCAACACTGGGCTCATATTGGCATAAGATACATAGAGGAAGATATAAATTTTATTTTCGAGTCGTGAAAACAATATTTTACGATAGAGCTCAGCGAGTGAGTAAAATATTGTTTTTCACCCCTCGAAAATACAATTCATATCTTCGCGCCGCCGTGTAATATCCTCTACTTATTATATAGACAAAAAGACTGGAATTTAATTTAAAGTTGACATATAACCTGGCGGCTAACACAATTCAGCGGTACATCCTGTTATAGCCCACAAAAATAAGTTTTTGAATTTAAAATGGTCAGTGAAAATGCAAACTTTCAAAAGATGTAGATGCCAGTAAAAACCTTCTTGGCATCTCACTCCCAGCACAAACTTTGACGCGAACTGCGAATTTCTTGAAGTTCTCTCCTTTCGTCTTCACTTTTAAGGAACTCCTTGAATAACTTTAAGTCATACAAATTAAGTTTTCTTCTTTGTATTAACATTCTCCTGCTCCTCAGAGAGAGATTTTATGTCAACTTTAGATAAGTTCACGAATCAGTCGCTCGTCATTTTGTTTTAGCATTTGGCAAACCGTACACAAACAACAGTTTGAGCGGGAAATGACGTCATTGATACCCTCACCAGTGAGGATAAGGAGAATACGCTACTCAAGTCCTGGATGTAGTTTCACGAGTGGTCTATTTTCCGCTAAAACACTCTTGTCTATATAATAAATTAAATTACATTAGATACAGTAATTTTTTCTTTAATAATGTCTTTGTTCACGAAACTTGGGCCGCCCAAGTTTCGTGAACAAAGACAAGTTAGGCCCCATCCACACGTTATTTGAAAACGGATAATTTTCCCTCCGGACAAGCCTTTCGTCCACACGTATCCGATGAAAACGACTATGGAAAAAGCAACTTTTTCAATGTTTTCCTATATTGGAAAGTTTTGAAATCGCAACCGTCGTGTGGACAGGTGGTAAAAGGAGATTTTGGAAAACGATGACACAACAGTATCTACGTGGTTAACGCTTGGGATAAAATGCCCTACGGACACGTGATCTTTTTAACTCTATTTTGCCTGGGAGGGCTAAAAGAGCCAACCTATAGAACTCAAACAGTATCCACAACATTGCTATAAAACTGGAGAGCTTTGCAGTACTTCATCAACTTGACAGTTTGTCAGTAATTAAGTGCCACGTATGATGACATTATGACGTCATCAGTTAAAAATTTTGCTTCTTTTACTATTTGCGATATATTTCAGCCCCAGTATCAGGCCTTCCTTACCTACAAAAACTTGGGTGTCGCATCATGATCAAACAAAGCTTTCTCCTGTTTATATCATTTTTGAGCTATTTTGAAAAAGAGCTCATATGTCAGTGGTGTGAGCGTATGTATCTTTGTGGCTTTGTGGCTTTGTATGTTAGGATGTTTGTTGCAGGAGCCAATATTAAGGTTGAAGGTACTATGAACCAATGAGATCTTGGCACCTATTAAACATGGCATTGCTAAAGGTCAAACAAGGGCACTTTGAGACCGCCACTTGATTCTCCACAATTTTTTCGTCTTATATTACAGCTACAGGTGTTAAGAAGCATTACATTAAATATCTTCATGATTCAAACGCTGTGTACAGTGATGCAGTTGTTTAAGGGTTCATATTTTAGTGTGGATGCTGCTTTAAGACATTTCTGACCGAATTCGGCTATCGCGAACGGTACAACGCATTTATGAGATCTGGGTCACCTGCTTCAAGGTAGAGTATAACGGATCATGTATTTTCAAAGCTCTTCCAATGAAACAATAATTGATATTTAGATATGGACTTTAATTCGAAAGTATGCGGCCTATAAATTGTGGTTTTAGAAGTTTCAAAGGCATCTTATTTTTTGGAAAGCTGCACCGAGTACTGTTAAACCTGTAAACAAGTTTTATTCTCTCGCTTACAAAGTTCAACAGACCTTTCTCGTTCCGGCAAAACAAGCATAAATAAGTGAACAACATGATGCATCCTTCCTGTTTACTAAGAATTATATTTATTGAAACCTATATTATTTAGTAAAGATGCGTACCTTTAGTAGAAACAGTAGCTTTAGTGAATAAAATTGGAAGAAGCTAGTTGACATAATAATTAGATACTGTTTTATTGAGTGGAATAACATGATATGAGTAGAAATATATTTCCGAAGTCTGATAACTTTCACGAAAGTTAATAAATGTTTGGCTATCAATCTCGACGTTGCATGAAACATAATTTAATTGCAGATGTTGTAAAGTTGAGGTGATTTCTTAAAATCGTTTGAGAAAATTTTCTAGTGAACAATTTGCGTTTATTTTACGTACGAATTGTAAAAGGGCCAAAGTCCAACATCTTCACGGGCAAATTGTGTGTATGAGTATTTTTGTAGTCCTAGCTATTTACTGGATTACTGTGTGATAACTCGAATTCTCTCAAGTACGGACCACGAAAGGGGCAAAGTCCGACACTTTCACGTGCAAACTGTGTGATTCTACATCTCATGCTGGCTTTTCACAGTAATAATAGTAACTTGAACGTATGAAGACATCTTTAGTTTTGTAACTAGTGCCTAAGGAAAGGCTCTTTTCTTTTAAGAAGCAAAAACTCATAACACTGTTAGAATTAAGTGGTCAGAGTTAAAGACTGTTTCATTAACGTAGAATCGCGCGTGATAACCTCGTGAATAATGATGATACAACCATCTAAAACAATGATGAAAATCGTGAGCTATTATTAGCTATTCGGTATTCGAGGAGCTTCATTATCTTAAGAAACCATGAAGAAACCTTGAAACCTTCGAGTCTTCCCTCTAGGCAACTTTTGGTGAGTTGGTATTCAGAGTACTTTAACAATTTGTTTATTTTGCACCAGATGTGAGAAAGAAAGACAAAGAAAAGTGAATCTATAGTATGAGGATCGAATCAGCTATGCGCAGCAGTTCTAGTTTTCATTAATGTACAGCAAAACCCAATTTCGCACAAAAAATAGCGTTAATTTAGAATTAAACACTAGATTGCCTATACTGTTACACTGAAGCATTCAAAATAGCTCATGCACGTAAAACGTGGCTATGTTTATACATAGTGGACGGGGGAGCCAAAACTTAAAAAAAGCTCAAATGCTTACATTTCAATTGTTTTATGCTACGGACTTTCCTGTGTAGTTGACACAGTCTTTCGCTCTATGCGCAGAGATTTGTGAAAACAAGGATTAAAAAACAGAGGGTCAGGTTAGGCCAGGATGCCGATGCTTGTAGTCATTTCGGAGTAGAGAGAGACTTTTAGGGTGATTGGAGGCCACCTCCATTGGTTTGAAACCCACGTGACAAGAAGGCCAAGTTGCATGACAAAACAAGACAAGTTTTTCGCAGAATTTGCATGAAAAAAAGAATTTCAGTTCCCAGCAGAGGGAAAAACTGAAGTTAAGCTATTGTCCACCAACATGGCCGCCGTGACTTCAGCTGCAAACCAGCAATACGGACAAAAATTATTCGTTTTCAAAAAGAAACGGCTTGACAAATGTATGCGGACAAGGAAAACGATTTTAGAAAAATGGAGGGAAAAAAACATATTCGTTTTCAAATAAAAACAGATACGTGTGAAGAGGACCAAATTTATACTAAAGTTAACTTGGCATGATAATAAATCATGGAAGATTCGCAGGGATGATGAAAACGGCGCAAGATGAACCTTCAAGGTATTTATTGAAAATAGTTCACTTACCGAAAAGGTCAAACAAAAGATCCTTTACGTCTGGCAGATGTGCGATAAGCGGTCTGTCCTTGGTCTTTTCTTTGTCCACAAGATAAAGAACACCGGCAGACAGCTGTAAAAAAAGTATGATGAAAACAACTGTTACGTTTCTAAGCTGTTCATTATGCTCATTAGTTTTCATTCTGTTGGCAACTTCAATACCTATATAAATGCATGGCTTGGCAGCCTGGTTTGGCAACATATATAAGCACGTGTTGTTGGACTGCTGTTGCCATTGAAATATTTGCACAAAGTCTCATTGGTGTGGCACGTGCCCTCCCCTCACCCCCTCTTCCCCCCGTCCTCGACAAAAGAAATAAAGAAAACAATATAATATTAATGAAATTAAAATTGAATTCAAATTAAGACGTAGTACTAACTGCCTTAGTCTTTCATCATATTGAAAGGACACATTATTTCCAGGACGCTGCGCTAATACACTCGAGAAAATCGAATACAAGCAAGAGTGGCCCAGTGGTAGGAGCACTCGCCTTCCACCAATGTGGTCCGGGTTCAAATTCTGGCGTTGACGCCATATATGGGTTGAGTTTATTGTTGGTTCTCTCCTTTGATCTGAAAGGTTTTTGTCTGGGTACTCCGGTTTTCTTCTGTCCTTAAAAAGCAACCTTTCCAAATTCCAATTCAATCTGGAACGCACGGACACGTTTCAACAAGTTTTCATGAACTCCTAAGTGCTCCTTGGGTAAAACAAATTACAAATACAATGACAATTACAAATTAAACGAAGCTCCGTACAAAATCATAGCGGCAGCAAGAAATTCAAACTCACTTGAAAGACAGTTATTGCAGCAACTACAACAGTTGAAACTAGCTGGGTCGAGAATTTGAAATCTGAAAAACCATCAAGAATACTATTATGCATAGCCTGCGAGCAAGCTCTCCGTGGCGCTCTGGCGGCAGGGCGGGAAAACCAAGGAGAGCTTGCAACTACGTCTCTGGAATTTGAATTCCATCTCCAATTTCCCTGTGGCTCCCCGTCGACTGAGCAGTCAAAAAAAATGTAAAAAAATATTAAAAAAGGACAAGGGTAATGGCGTCATTATTAATGTCATATCCGCCTATCAGCATTTCTCATCGACTTTTTCCATGCAGACGTCAAATTCCAGATACGTAGTTGCAAGCTCTCCTTTTCTGAGGTCCTTTTTGAAAACCATATCCTTTATGAAAAAGTTTCCTCAATAAAGATGATTATTATTATTATTACCGCCCCGACGCAAGAGCGCTCCGGAGAGCTGGCTCTCAGGCGATAATTATTAGGCAAGGCAAAACAGTATTTGATACAAGTTTTAATAGCGGAGCTCCACGCGCGGCGCGAAGCCCCATAGCTAAGTAAATCTACCCATCCCAGAAAAATTTGGTAATCACGTGACAGTACACCGAGCGACCGAGCGTCCGTCCGCACCACAGAAGAACCAATGTTTACTCTCACACTTTGTAGCTAGCAGGGTATCCGCTGACCAGTATCACCTGACCGTACCGCGGGCTCAAGTGTCCACCTATCGAGGTCAAGTATTTGTTTTGAAGTTATCCGCTGACAAATTACCAGTTTCAATTGATCGCAGCCTCAAGTTTATTTTTTCCAATGATTCATATGAAATATGTTGTGTTTATGTCACTATGGCCCCGCACTGTTAAGCTTTTGATTTCAAACTGACCTCGGACGCGAAAATTCAGCCAGTTTTCTAAAGATACAGGCGGGGAAGACCTTTTCTTACGATGGTCACGCGTTGGCACGCTCTACGTTCAATTTTTATGCTCTAATTGGTCAAAATTTGACAGGTAAGTTCATGCGGAAAATTTATTCAGCATCTTGAAAGGTGTTTACTTTGACAGCTGAAGTTGTGATGTTTTTTAACTGTCTTTTTTCACTGGATGTGCAAAACGAAATACAGCTGCTATCAAGAGTCTTCTGTTATTCATGGCTGGTTTGTTTATTGGGTTTTTGGTTGAGAAATGCGTCGCTTGTCAAAATTCGGTAATCCGATTTCGGATGGCATCGTTTTCGTTTTTCAGAGGGTAAGAGGGTTTAAAAATCTCAAGCAACTGTGGCCTTCCTTGATAGCTTTCAGGAACTGAATCTCGAATGGTAAACCTGAGTAATTATTGTATTTGATGTTTGTTTTTGTTATATCTAATTTCATGGAGACGAGCACAGTTTATGCGGCAACTTTATGCACGTTTGTAAGATCTGAGTCAATGATCTGACCTAGCATCAGGTTTGATATAAGATAACTGAACTTTAAAAGGCCTTCAGATATATTTTCTCACCTAAAATAGAAAGAAAATGTTCCGAATAATACTTAGTTACAAATTTGGCTGTAGAAAGAAAACTTTGAGCGATCTTCCTGCTTCGAGGACTTCATCTTTGAAAAAAGCAAACACCGGGAGGCCGGCTTAAAGTAAAACATAATTAACTTAAGCTTACGCTTTGAGCTTACAGTTGTAAAGACTCAGGATTTTAGAGGCACTTTAATACTTGTCTTCGTGAATGACAATTGTTGTCTCTGTAAATGTTTCACCAATTATATTTCTTTTACTGATTGTTAGTACTCTCTCTTGTAATTTTAATCGCTTGTCCGTGCCGTTTGTTTTCGTCGTTCATGAGCATCGCTTGCAGGAGTACTCAAAAATGTCGCGCATATCAAATGCTTTATAAGATTACACATCGTTATAACTGAAACCATTAAATAACAAAAAAAAAAGTAATAATAAAATCGTTATTATGCTGAAGCGTAACTCTATTAAAGTTCATTCAAACACTGAACCACACTGACAGCTCGCACTAGAAATGAGAACCAGCTGGCCTTATGGGTGATTTTGGAATTTTTTGAACGGTTTCGCTAAAATCCTACGATTGATCTACTGAATATTGACTGAGCGCAATTTGTCTTGAAATATTGTGAAATACCGCATTCTGTCCGAGGTCTGTATGATAAATAGTACTGTTTCACCTCAGATGTGATGTATAAAAAGCATGAAAGGTTGGTTTACACACTCCCACATTTGTTGGCAAGATTTTCTAAACTACCTGTCGAACGCAAAAAAAGTCGGCCTGATTTGTTTTCCAAGAATTTGTTTTCGGGGCCTAATCTACTGTGATCAAGAGCCATTATGGTTCTTGAATGTGATCGAAGATGTTTGCTATTTTTTGGGTGTACATATAAGGCTATCAACTCGATGTAACCTGTTTCAGTCTAAAATAACTTAGCCTTTCCCTCAAAAGTCACATGAATGTGCCCTTGAGTTATCTGATTTGTGGATTACAAATTTATTGTTTGATTTAAATTATAAATCTATTAATGGGAGCTTCGCTTTCAGCCCTGGCTAAATCTATATGTTACAAAGAAGAAGAAAAAAACACACAGACACAACGAAGAGCTCTTTGAATTTCTAATAACTTCGTCGTACAAGTATAGACTTGAAATAGACTTAAGTAACATCGCGGGAACTTGAGCATCAAGGCCCGTCAGTAAAAGGATGTAATGTGTTAGTCATCTGAGTTATAGTTGTCAAGGGGAGAAGAAATTATAAAGTAATAAAAACCAACGTTTATTAAATATTATTACAAGAGTCAATCAGTCATATGATTATA
>NC_133208.1:17840112-17887612 GCF_958299795.1 Porites lutea | reverse complement strand
CTTCTGTTGTGGTTTTACCTGCAGAACCAAATCGTTGTTTGCTGAAAACAACGGCCATTTTCCTACGCGTCTTCTCTTAAATTTTGTTACAATAAAACAGCTTTAATCTGATTGGCTGTCGTTGGTTTCTTTGGTTGATTTAGCCAATCAGAAACCATTTGTAATTTCATTGTACTCGTGTTACAAATTTGAGCTTGTGTTAAGCTCCGTGCAAACATACGCAGCATTATTGGCCAACAACTTCCAACATTGTTTTATGTTACATGTTGCGTCCGATTGCACACCCTGATGCATGTTGTTGGATGTTGTTGCGTGTGGTTGCGCAAAGTTTGAAACCGGTCAAACTTTTCAGCCAACAACTCCCAACACTCTTTTGTTCCGTGATCGCCGAACCGTAGCGCAACAATGTTGGATCCGTTTGCACAGCTCTTCCAACATTGTTGGGGCCACGCACGCTCATTACGCATGGTTTACAAAGACATATGGTTTGTATCCTTCCCACGAAGCACTGCAGGTTCCAACATTGTTGGGAGTTGTCGCATCCGTTTGCACACCACTGCCAACACGCACGCAACAACTCCCAACATTGTTGGCGCAACAATGTTGGGAGTTCTTGCGTCCCTTTGCACGCAGCCTAACAGGAGAACTGCACTCCTTCTTCAACCAATCAGAATTAAGTAATTGTTTGTGTGTTTTATTGATGGATCTACACAGAAGATCAAACTGATAAGGCATAAGACGTTTATTGCCTACTTTCATACTGGGCGGGGGCATGACACTTTCAGATTTTCCCTGACTTTTTAAATGTCGGATTCAAAAATGGCTTCCAAAATAGAAGATAAAGAAAAGGTCATAAAATAACTAAGATAGTACGCGCTCTCTGATTGGCCGAGAGGCGTGTTACCTTGAAAGTATGTAAACATGGTTGTGACGTCAACATGTTTGCTTTTCGAGCGCTAATCACGTAAGGACGAATTTGAAAAAGCTTTTGAGTTGAAAACTCGACAAGTTTACTTTATTTAGCCATTCCCTCTTCGGGTGAAACTTGGAAAGTCTTTACAAACATGCGGTGCAAATATTCTTTCGCTTAAGCTGACATTTTGAGCCAGAAAAATCCGTATTATGGAAGCTGCACTTTTTAAAAAGTCCGGGAAAATCCAGTAGTGCCAGCCCCCCGCGCTGTATGAAATAAGGCAATAGACGGAAGGTGTATCTACAAAAGTACTGGTTTGGACCACATTAATTCGCACCTGTTTAATCCTGGAGTGAGTATCTGCTTGACATGTTTTATTACAGGCTCTGCAGCCAAACACATCTCGCTGGTTTCAACGGTCCTCTGCAAGATTCCGTTAGAACACACCAGATTAATAAATTTTTAAGGAATACTTGACGGTGTGAAATATGAATTAAGTTAATACAATTCAAGATCATTTAAGTCTGTAAGAGGAGCGATTCTAATAGGCATGAGAATTTGCTTCCATACAAAAGTGTAACTCGTAATCTAATATAACCTCTTGGTCGCCATTTATGGCCAAGAACCACTTTCTTCGGACTTCCAGGATGAGCAAAACAGCAAATCGTAGAGTGATGAACAACAGACACAAGATGGTTGGAAGGGAGCTCAGGAACCCAATATAAAGCAGATTCCTTCTTTCACCCTAAAATGAATTGAACAATAAAAATTCATTTCAGAAGATCCTTGTCAAAATGCAATTGCGCGAAGTTGCGATTAAACAGCCGCAAAATTATGATCAAAAAAGTTGTTGGAGGCCGGTCTTTTCAATGTTTGAGAGCCCCTCATAATAAAATATTTTTGTGAAATGTTATAAATATTTTAAACCCTGACTTTGTTACAACGTGTATTTTGTTCTCAAAATGAAGAAGTTGTTGACTCTCTCGCTCTTGACATTAAAAGTTCGTGGTACAGTGCGAGAACAGTAATATGGGCCCATCTTGCCCGCTCAGGGAGCCAATCAGAACACACGATTCGCTTCATCTCACCTCCTCGAGGATTCAGTCGGATATATGAAATATTGACGATCGGACGATCGCAACAAATGAATCACATCTAACCAATATGATACAAGCAAGGCAAGCATAATAACATGAGTTCTTCGCCTAAAAAAAGACTAACAGTAGGTAGTTCACGGAACGAAAAAAAATTGATTTGCACAATTTCGCTCCTTGCAAACATGTCGCAAATATACAAATATCGAGGAGTAAATATGTGGCAAAGATGGCAAATGCTTCATTTGCCAAAATATTTACAACCCCTGTTTTTGGGTATGCAGATGTGACATTTACCATACATTTACTTTTCAATATTTACGAGCGGCTTTCCGTAAATATCGACCCACGGTCGGCACAAGTTCAAAATTTGATTCCGCTCATTTTTGGCTCATCGATAACCCTTAATGAGTAATGAAACATGCTGTAGTTAGTTTTCCTAACTAACGTGTTCTTCTGTTAAAATTCGAGAACACTCATTTTGCCCGTTCGGTGCTCAAAATCCACTTCCGGTAAAGCGAAATTTTACACAAATTTCATTGACTCGTACGCCAAACTACAACGATTTGGCAGTCTTTGAAGAACACGAATAGTTTTTTATGAACCTTTCTTTCTTATAAAACGATACATTTGTGAAAGCTGGAGTATTTTGTGGCCAGAATGGTATTGTTCAAATAGCTTATTGGCAATTTTTATCGTTAAACATTATGGGGATAGAATAATCACCTTTTAACCACGCGCAATAACTTAAAATTTCGCAAATTGACTCTCTACGGCATTACTGGGCCACAATCTATCAGAAAAGCGAAACAGGTCTCTGGGCAAACGATTTTAAGTAGCCCGCAATACCTCGAGTTCAACCCTAATTTTGTGAAAAAATCGCGACATTCGCATGGTTAAAAATAGCGTGACACGGAAGGTCACGCCAGTATTACCGATAGATACGCTTTAAACAATTCACTCAAAGGCAGACGTAAAGCCAGTTTGAAATTAAATCTTTCATTAAACCTATTATTCTCATTGATTGCAGCATTTTTGCAACATAGAACTTTTTACGATCTACTTTACATTTTTGTCGACCATGCTTGAGGGAGAGTAAGACATGTTAGGAGAAAAGAGTAAATGAGTGAGGTAGTTTGAAGCCGTATACGAGAAGACCATTTTTTACGAAAAGAATGTTTAACTTTTTAATGAATGATCTCTTCCATGATATTGAAATAATGCTTGACGACACGAGAGCTAATCTGGAGCTAAGAAAACTCGAACACACTCATTAATCTATGATTACTACTAGTATAGATTGTATGCTGGAATTTGGCATGTGATCAACGATGAATAGAATGTTTAAAGTGTATCTGTCGTAACACCGCTGGCGTGATGGGCTGTGTAAGGCTATTTTAAACCACTGGAATGCCGCGATTTTCCGCAAAATTAGGATTGAACTCGAGGTCTTGCGGGCTACTAAAAATCGGTTGCCCAGAGATTCGTTTCAATTTTCTGATAGACTGGGGCCCATTTAACCCGTTGAAAGTGAATTTGCGAAATTCTAAGTTATAGCGCATTGTAAAAATTTGCATTATTTATAGAAATTGTTACAATACCTTTTTGGCCACAAAATTATTACAGCTTTTACAAATTTATCGTCTTATAAGAAAGAAAGGGTCATAAAAACTATTCGTGTTCTTCAAAGGCTGCCAAACCGTCGTGGTTTGGCGTATGAGTCAATAAAATCTGTCACGGTAAAATTTCGTTTCACCGAAAGTGGATTTTGAGCCCCTAACAGGCAAAATGAGTTTTCTCGAATTTTAACAAAAGAACACGTTATTTGGGAAAACTAACTACAGCATGTTTCATTAAGGGTTATCGATGAGCCAAAAATGAGCGAAATTCGAATTTTGAAATTGTGTCACAAAAAGTCTATTTTGGTCGATATCTACAGACAGTCGCTTTTACATATTTGCGACATATTTGCAAGGATCAAATTTGTGCAAATCCATTTTTTCGTCCAGTGTCGCTATCCTCAAAGATGAACAACCCTTATTACACTTAATATACTCTTACTTTGTAATAACTCGCACACTGGAAATAAATTCCAAGATCGAAACAGAACCTAAAAACACAAAAATAGAAGTTAAAAAGTGGAAAGATAACATGGAGTGTATGTAATACCGAAAAATTCCTTGAAAAGAAATCCATAATTCTGATCTAGTGACAAAAAAAAATTACTGTAACTAGTTGCTTTCGAGCAAGCTAACCGAATAATTACCGGGTGTGAAATACCAGAGCTTTTATAGCCAGACAGTGTCTCAGATCTCGACTAACAGATACAGTTGTAGGGCTGTTGTAAAAATCGAAAAATCGGAACGGTTTACAGTATCTCGGAAAGGATCTCAAGTATTAGGAGGCAATCTTGTACGGAAATTTATATGTTATCAGAATAAAGAGCATGTCATTTCAGCATTTTTGGTGCCGAGACCCGGGAAGAATAAATTGACACAAGAATGAATTGAGCAGAAAGAACTAACGCGGATCGTAAACGAACAGAAGGCAACAAGTTATAACACATATTCAATACACGGGTCATTTCACGGTGGAAAAGTTTATAACAATGTCAGATCTCAAGAAAAAAATTTTGGAACGGTCGGGCTTTAGAGTCTTCGTGCGAAAGGTTGTAAGTACAGTCAGAGAATTCCTCCAAGAAGAGGACATGTAAAATATTCCCCCAACGCTAGAGTCTCACAAGATCAACCTCGAGAAACAGCAGAAACAGATCGAGACTCTTAACCAAGAAATCGTGGAATTAGTGGGAGCGGATGCAATTGAAAAAGAAATATTAGACCGCTGTGAATTCGAAGCTTCCCTTCAAGAAACAATTTCGCTTATTTCTTCACGGTTATCGTTTGCCAAGGAATTCAAAAATTCAGCCGAGACAACGCCGTCGATAAATCATCAAGAAGCTCCGATTGGCGCCAAAACGAGTGGCAAGGCTAAACTTCCAAAACTCACTTTGCCAAAGTTCGCTGGCGATCCCACATAATGGACAACATTCTGGGACTGTTTCTCATCTGCTATCCATCTAAGCGAGGAACTCAGCGAAATCGACAAATTTCAGCATTTGAAACCCTTGTTAGTGGGAACTGCAGCCGAAATTATTTCGGGTTTGCCTTTGAGCGGATCGAATTACAACCATGCGGTCGGTCTTCTCATGAAGCGGTTTGGAAGTAAGCGAGTAGTTATTTCAAAACACATTGAAATGTTGATGCAGTTGCCAAAAGTGAATAATTCCATTGATTTGAAACAACTACGGCAACTTTTTGGACAAAACTGAAGCGGCCACCCGAAGTTTACAAGGAATCGGTGTATCATCTTAGACATACGGAACATTTCTCACGCCTGTCATAATGGCCAAAATACCGCAAGAGTTACGTCTTATTTAAGTCGTGGTATGTCCGACGAATGGGACTTGGACACTGTGATGAAATCCTTTGCGGAAGAATTACAAATACGGAAAAGGTGTGCGCTGGGACCGGTTTCAGAGCAAACGCCAAAGTTGGGAGTGAAGAAAAACGAGACTTCGGATTTGGATTTCGTCAGGGTCAAATCAGGGGACCTCCCACTCCATCAACGTTGTTTTCAAATCAAGGAGGACCACTGCCGAACAGAGAAATGTGGTGCAATTTTTGCAACGGCCCTCATCCATCAAACAGGTGTGCTGTTATCACTGATCCTGAGACAAAGAAGAACATTCTCCAAAAGAAAGGACGATGTTTTGGTTGTTTAAGAAGTGGTCACATCAGTAAAGATTGTCCAGCTAGATGTTATCGTTGTGGCGGGAAACATAATTTACCCTTGTGCAGCATTCAGAGACAACCGATACAATTTAGACAACCCTGCGGCGCCACACAGGAAAAAACTGTGAGTACAAATTTGTATTTTCACTCAGGATGTTAAGAACAATTGTGTTTTGTTACAAACGGCTAGAGCAAAGGTCGGAAATCCCAGTGGCGATGTTTATTGTAATGTGAGAATTCTGCTTGATTCTTGTGCTCAGAAGTCCTACATAAGCACGAGGTTGAGAAACGAATTATGTCTGCCTTCAATTGGAACGGAAACAGTTTTAATTAAAACATTTGGAAACAATGAACCCTCGCTAAAGAAATGTAACATTGTTCAGTTTGCGTTGGAATACCAGGACAATTTGAGAGTGTTCATCAATGCCTATGAAGTTGAATTAATCTGTGGTCCTACTGCAAATCAAACCATTGAAATAGCACAGCGTTGTTATCCGCATTTACAAGGTTTGCCTCTTGCTGATTATTCACAAGGTGATGAAGGTCTAGAAATTGATGTCATGCTGGGAGCTGGTTACTATTGGACAGTTGTTCAAAATTAAAATCATGTGGTACGGGGGAGTTGCATGGCCAGTAGCAATCCGTACATGACTGGGTTATGTGCTGAGTGGACCTGTCAATGTTGCATGTTCCGATCACTGTCCTTCAAGTGTTAATATGTCCCATGTAATGAAAACTGAGTGTCAAGAGGTTACGGACGACTTTAATGCAAATGATGCCTCACTCAAAGAACAACTAGCCAAGTTTTGGGACTATGACACCCGGAGTTTAAGGAAGGGAAGACGATTTCTGTGAAGAGTATCTAACTAAGTAAGATTCAATGGTGACCACTATGAAGTTTCTCTCCCATTCAAGAAAGAACACCCCATAATTCCAGACAACTACTCCTTGGCACAAAACCGTCTGGTCTCCCTGCTGAAAAGATTGAAGTCATCGGAATCAAAGTTTCTAAACCACTATGATAATGTAATCAAAGAACAGTTGGACTCTGGTGTCGCTGAATTGATTGACAAGCGTGAAGAGGAAGTTGTCGCAGGAACTGTTCATTACATTCCTTACAAGGAAGTACTGAAGGAAGATCGAATTACCCCTAAACTGCGAGTTGTTTGTGATGCTAGTGCAAAGTCTTACAGTGAACCAAGTTTGAATGACTGTCTTTTATCTGGACCTGCATTAACTCCATTCCTCTTTGATATCCTGTTGAGATTTCGTCTCCCACAGATAGCTTTGATCGGAGATTTAGAGACGGCTTTTCGTAATGTCGAAGTCAAGCCGGAGGATAAAAATTTGCTGAGGTTCTTATGGATTGATGAGGTCGACTCCTTGAATATAGAAATAATCAAGTTAAGATTTACGCGGTTAGTGTTTGGCCTTGTCTGTTCTCCATTCATTCTGAATGTGACATTAAGAAACCACTTATCAAAGTATGAGAACATTGACCCAGAGTTTGTGAGCACTGTAATCAAAGCCTTGTATGTTGATGACTTTGCATCTGAAAAGAACACTGTATTGGACTGTTTTGAACTTTATCAGAAGCTGGAAACACGTTTTAGGGAAAGAGGATTTAATATGAGGAAGTGGGCGTCAAACAGCACAGAGTTAAACGAATTAATCAAGAAAGAAGAGA
Source organism: Porites lutea (assembly GCF_958299795.1). Lineage (NCBI taxonomy): Eukaryota > Metazoa > Cnidaria > Anthozoa > Scleractinia > Poritidae > Porites > Porites lutea. Next base: position 17,880,127 of record NC_133208.1, on the reverse strand, counting down.
CCACTCTGTTAACTGGAAAACCTGCAGTGGAACCAACCAAGTCTGTTGAAACTGAAAATATTGATCAACCAAAGTCTACTAACAACAGTGCCATGAGTGAAGAAACTGTTGTCAAGGTCATGGGTGTTATGTGGGACAAGTCAGAAGACTGTTTCAAGTTTGATTCCAGCGCGTTCTCTACGCAGACATTGAGTGGAACTCTAACAAAACGAAAACTGTTGAGCTTTACCGCTCGATTCTATGATCCACTAGGCATGCTGTCACCACTTATTCTGCCATTTAAATGCATGTTTCAAGAAATTTGCCAGCTTAAGGTTGGATGGGATGAAGCTCTTCCGGAAGACCTCACTTTACGTTGGAAGGAATTAGTGGAAGACATAGAAGGAGTTTCAAGTTTTACAATTCTCCGTTGCATCATGGATGGAATAGAAGCAGAGCAGGTCAAATGTATTCAGCTGCACGAGTTTGCAGATGCAGGTAGGATTGCTTATAGCGCAAATGTGTATGTTCGGGTGACAACGTCTGATGGACACTATTCACACCTGCTAGCCTTCAAGACCCGAGTCGCCCTTCTCATTACAGCAGTGTATAAGGCGTTGGCATGCACAATTAAAGTTGACGCGGTGATTAACTGGACTGATTCTCAAATTGTGTGGTGGTGGATCAATGGTGAATCGAAGCAATTTAAGCAGTTTGTCCAAATCGGGTAGAGAACATAAGGAGTCTTTGGAGCAAGGAACACTGGAGATATTGCCCATCTAAGCTTAAACCAAGTGACATTGCTTCACGAGGTTCTAAAGCCTCTGATCTTGTATCCAGTGATCTCTGGTGGAAGGGAGCTCCATTCCTAGAAAAAGAAGAAAGGCAATGGCCAAATGTGCCTAACTGTCCCATCACTGGGGAAAAAGTCACAAATGAAGCTGTAAAAGAGTTGAAAGTGTTAGATGCAACTAAAACTTCCAGTTTCATGACAGCATCATCCAAGATCTCTCAGAGTGTTTCAGAAGTCATTCAGCTGGAAATATTCAGTAGTTTTAGCAGGCTTATCAGAGTGACGGCCCTCGTCCTGAAAAGTCAAAGAGAAGCATGGAGGCCCAACCTGACCTAAGAAAGGTAGTGAACTACGGTAATGCAAGCTGTCCTAACTACGCCGGGTACAAATTTTTTTTTACGTCAAAGAAATGCAAATGAAACTGGACGAGAAGGAAAAGTCTAGTACAGTATGGGAACAATTACGAGTCTTCAAGGACGCCGATGGGGTCCTACGATGCAAAGGTCGGATCCAGAACTGTTTACTGCCATATGTAGCCAAATTTCCTGTCTCGTTACCAAGGAAACAGTAATTCATACAACTAGAGATTAGACAGTCTCATGAGAATGTGAAACACAATGGAGTTAGAGAAACACTAACTGAAGTTCGCAGCAAGTTTTGGTTAATCAAGGGCAGGCAAGCAGTCAAGGATGTTCTTTTTAAGTGTGTGATTTGGAAGAAGATGCTGCGAAAAGCTTTTAGTATTCCACCCACTCCTCCGCTACCCACCTCTAGAGTCTCGGATGACTTGGCTTTCACTAAAGTCGGTGTGGACTTTGCCGGACCGCGTTATCTTAAGAATATCTATCAATCTGGTAGGCAGATGTACAAGTGCTATATTGCTCTGTTTACGTGCGCCAGCACTAGAGCTATCCACCTTGAACTTACTCCAGATCTGCCTGCGAATTCATTTATACGAGTTTTGAAGAGATTCATCGGGAGAAGAGGATTCCCAGGCCTAATAATTTCAGACAATGGAACAACTTTCAAGGATGCTAAGGTGAAGAAGTTTACCCTTGAAAGAAACATCGAATGGAAATTCAATGTGCCTACAGCAAGCTGGTGGGGTAGTTTTTTCGAAATATGCGTCAAGCTTGTAAAGAGGTGACTCAAGAAAGTTCTAGGAAATGCAAAACTCAGCTATGAGGAACTAGAATCAGTCTTGATCGAAACTGAAGGCGTTCTAAATTCTAGACCCCTAACTTATGTCTACGAAGAGTTGTCAGAGGATCCACTCACGCCATTTCATCTCGTAATTGGTCGAAGATTACTTGATAAGCCTACCGCATCCACAAGAATCTCTACGCACGATGGCATGACGTGAAAGATATCTGCAAAGCCTCCTCAACTCACTTCAAAAAGCGGTGGAGAACATAATATTTGACAGGAAGCCGGGACTACCAGAAACTCAAGGTAGCAGAGCCAAAGAGAGCAATTCAAGAAGGGGACATTGTGCACTTCCATGCGGATAAGACACCGAGACAACAGTGGAGGATGGGTAAAGTAGAAAAGCTTCTGCGCGGAAGGGATGATGTAGTGCGTGCAGCAGAAGTGGTTACAGTGGACAATTCTCTTTGCCAGGTTCGCTTAAAACGACCAATTCAGAAGCTCTACCCCGGCCCTTGAAGTCAATACGCGAGACGAGGACCCAGTTACTGTAGTAGGAGCCAGTGTGCATCCCGGAAGCAGAAATATTCAGGTGGTCAGAGATGAGGATATTCCAGCAGTGACTATTGCTACTCAATATGTCTGAGCAGAGACTTTTGAGTCTTTGAACATTGAACTAAATCTTGAATTATTAGTTTTTTCGTCAATCAGGGGGGAATGTGTTGTAAACAAGATAGGACTGGGCTGTAGCTCGAGAACACGTGACAAATAGGCGTTAGAGTTTGTAATCGGGATCATTCAATCATTCAGCGTTTTTCCTTTATCTAGTTCGGAACGGTTTACAGTATTTCAGAAAGGATCTCAAGTATTAGGAGGCAATATTGTACGGAAATTTATCTGTTATCAGAATAAAGAGTATGGTCATTTCAGCAAGGGCCTTGAAAACAGGGATCAATCTGTGCGACGCTAAGAAACATACGATGTCAAACATTCAACAAATTAGTAAGGTTCAGCAATGAACAGCTTTTGTTTGCATCTTAATGAAAAGGGTGCTTTCATTTATGGATAAGGCTTTAAGAGATACAACCGAGCATACATCGGGGCAGGCTTCCTTAGCCTACCCCTCCTGGGACGTCATGTTCCAGTGTTCTTATTATACGGTTAGCTTAGGCTTCGACCCCAGAGACAAGCGTTTTTGAAGTCATTTGTTTTTGCCCCTTATTTGTTTTTGCACTATTACACGCGTAATCGACATTGCTGTTTTGTTTTTCATTTTACGCCATCTACTTAAGTATCAACTTTTGTTTACATTCAGTAGTTTCTGTTACGATATATTTTGTCGTAAGTGACATGACTTATGCAAGAAACTGATGGAACAGTAGAAAGCATAGAAAGATAGCAGCCATTTTGAACGTCACATGTCTCGAGAGGCACCAAATCCCATTCGGAAGATGCGGATAACTGAGGAATCATTGCTGTCGTCAGTCAAGCCAATATACGTCTCGCAAGACAGCAGCACGGTGGTGGTATATAGCTTTACTGTCATGAGTGTAGAACTCAAGAAAACGGCAAAAGAGTTTATGTATCTACACCAAAGTCGAAACAAAACCTTTGGCTAATTCCGTCTGAGAGCCAGCGCCGAAATCCTTGTTCTTGGCCCCCCAGCTGCGTGCCAGGATTTGAGTACGCGCCATGATTGGCCGGTTAAAAGTTGGAAACTATCTTCTGGTGACTCGCTGACCCAGCTGGGTATCCAGAACAAGGATCTCGGCGGGGTTACATTAATTCTGTGCCGTAGGCTATTCATAGCTATGCCAAGACGAAAATAGCCGAATTACTGACTAAAATGAACGAAAACATTGCTCGATGGATATAAAATGCATTTTTTCGGTCTGAAACTGTCCCGAGGAAACAGGCAAATGTTTTGAAGAATGTGTGCGACTGGGTTGTGATGTTAGGAACTTAGAAACATTTTGAATTGAAAACACTTACTGAATTCAGCTTTTCTATGATCTAAAAATACGCGGAACTAGGAGGCTGTTATCCACCATAGCCGCACCAGCCTGCTCGACCTAAAAAACTCTTCACGATATCATATTCAGTCTCTTTTAATCAAGTTGCAGATCTCATCAAAGGCTATATCGAATGAGAGTTCTATCTTTTCGTGACTTATGAACGCCGAAATTAGCACCACTTGAACTTCCAATGAGGCCAGAAATAGCGCTGCAAGGGTATTCTGAAAGTGTCATTGATGGCCAGGCCTTTTCCATTGACCTTGAGAAACTTTTCACGCTCTCAGCGAACCAATCGAGCAGCTGGATTGGCTTGATCAACGTCCCACCATTATTTCCCAGCTCTGGGATGATTAATTGGTTGAATCGAGGACAAGTTTTTCCAACATATATTTTTTTATCTTTAATTTTGAATTCAAAGAAAAATCATGATGACGCAGCAAACAGCAGTTCAAACGAATTGCATGTGTCGACACGCAACACTCTTCCATCTACAGCAAGTAATAAGGACCAATATAGTAGACACTAGTCGATAATCAGTTAGGATTCATTTACAACCTTATCGTTATTTCACGAGGCATTGTCTAACCTTATAGCAGCATAAAGAAATCCAAGAGTTGATCCAACCAGCTTGTATTCGGTTGTGAGGCAAGCAAAGAATGGGTAGAACAGTACTCCATACAAAAGAACACTTAATATTTTCAGAAAAACTGAAAGAAATTGCAAAAATTAAACTTCACATGAACGTACCCTACGAATGAATTAAATAAATTCAAAATAAAACCGATATTATGTCAAATGGAGTCTGGATAATGAAATTAGTATGAATTGACGGAAGCAAAGGAAAGCTACAACCTCGGGCAAAATTGTTGACACAGGTCTATCTATTTTCTAACTTTTGCGCCATAATACCATCTCCCCTAAAAAGGAAAAAATAACCAACCTCCCACCCCCTATCAATGTTGTTTTGGTCAAATTCTCGCGTTATCCTAAGCAATATTGGATAAGGGTAGGGGGGCAAAACAGGCATTTATCTGGTGACGGTATCCATTTTTTTGCCAGGATGACTGGAAAAACATGGTATTTTTGTGGTGTGTCTCAACACGTTCTGTCCGAGGCTGTAGTTGACAGTTATTTAATCATTATTATTATTTATTCAAACTATTCTACCCTTTCTGATTGGCTTTTAGTTTAATCTCCCGGCTTATTCTTCATAACCAACTAGTACTGACCAAATTTGGAAGATGTCTGCCAACATCAATAGAAGTGACCTGCTACATTTTACTTATTGACAGAAAAAGAGACAGACGGCGGCGCGGTCGCTCAGCTGCTTTGGCAGTTCAAAGCCGCAGAAAACAGCGGAGGGTTTGACAAGGGTATTGTAGGAGCCGCTCGGACAGGAAACATTGACATGTCATTGTTCCAATTGTTTTAGTATTGTTTAGGGTCAGGGAAACGCACTATTCGTGACTTCTCTTCTGGGCAGCTGCTACATGACTCTTGACCAGTTCTGCGAAGACGAAAACTCCGAACTACCGCCTAAAAGGCAATGGTATCCAGAACTGCCGTGAAAAAGGCAAATGTTATGAGAAAGGAAACTCTACATAGATCGAGATAAGCATGTTTTAAAGTTGGAAATATTTTGAATGAATGATAGCATTTCTCACCCTTAAACCAAACAGAAACACCCAAGGAGGTGAATCCGCCGGTGGCGGAAAAAAGAAAAAGTTCTAGGCATGAACTGGCCGTGGCTCCAAAGGTGGCCGCAATAGTAAACCTGTTGCTGTAGGTAAAACTGTGTAGAAAGTTCACTGGTCTGAAACCAAAAAAAGAAAAAAAGATAATACTTTACAATGTCATCTAATAACTGTGCAAAGAATACAACTGTTAAAAAGGTAGTACTTACATCACGAGCCCGGGATAACCATGGCAGTATTCAAGTTTTAATTTGCTTCTTCGTTTGAGACATGACAGAACCACAATAATGGCAAGCTGTTGAGGAAAACAAAGCGAGCCTTCAGATAATACTTAACTTGGGCACAATAAAATTAACCTGTTATTGCTAACGTTAAATAAAACCAAAATCAGAGGAATAATATCGAGCCATTACTCACAGCTAGAGCAAAACATCCCCATAGGTAACCCGTTTGATCAATGGCTGGTATACACCTGGAGAGGGATAAGGTACCTTTTTTCAGTGTTTGAATCTGTTTTGTTTTTAATTAATAAAATGAGCAACGTTTGCGCAAATTTTCAATTTAATTAATTTGTTATTTAAAGCATACATGTAAATTAACTTACACACCTCTACACTCTCAGGTGATTTTAAAGTCCCATGAAAAGCATTATTATTCCGGCGCAAAATACTACTCTGTTTCTGATTAGCTTAAATTCGCCGGCTTATTCTTTATAACCATAACGTGTCCCCTAGAATTTTCTAGCGAAAGTAAGGCTACTCCATGTCCTTCATCTTTCGACTGGACTCATCTGGGTGGATAAAGGCGTTTTGGATGACAGGAAAGTTCCACCTAAACTTTGGAGACGACCAAAGTTCGCCTTAGACAGCCGAGCAGATGTAAATAGTTTTTAGTACGGCTCCAAGTCAACCAAACACGCTTCTAAAGCAAAGAGAAAACGATAGACACTTCTCCCGTATTTGGAAACATTCGGTTGTTTAGAGTTCCAAGTATACGAAATCGCCAAATGGATCATTATACGTTTCTGGGGAAACTGCCCACCTACCCCTCCCCTAAGCCAACATTTTGCCCTAAGTGAGAAGTAATTGTTAATGTTGGCTTAGCGAGGGGTAGGTGGGTAGTTTCCCAAGGTAATCTAAGACCGTCTTAGATTCTGATTTCCACGCTGTGGATTCCCGATTCCATGTCAGTGGATCATGGATTCCGGTTTTTAATTGTTAGCGCGATCCCAGATTCCTTGAACTGAATTCCAGATTCGGAAGCCCAGGATTCCAGATTTCACAAACAAAAATTTATCTGATTCCGGAATCCGGATTATCCTACATCGCGTGATACGAAAAGACGACCGAGAATACAACTTAGTTTAAATTTCATCTTAGCTTTGTTACCAAAAAATGTTGATCTCACCATGGCATGAGTTAATTTTAAAGTTTTTAATTATCTGAGAGGATATATTAACACTTGAAAAAGTTTTTCATCCGATATGCAGATACTGGCCTCAAGGTCAGTGGCAACCTTAATTCCTTTCGGTGTCTGAATATCGTATGACCTGACTCATTTACTTCTAATCTCGCCCATTGTTCAATATATTGTATCCAAAATTCTGCTACTGGCTTTAAATGAAGCTAGGTGAGCACACACGCGTTTGTTTTAATTGAAGTAAGCAGAACGGTAGCCTGAATTTCATCCGATTACTTGGAGTCGTTATTACTCCCTCAGTAACGTGTTGCTGAGACTGAGGAGAAAACGACTTGAAGTAGTCGGATGAAATTGAAGCTAGCAGAAGGGAATTTCAGTAGAAATGAATAAAGATTTCTAGTTTACACAACTCGTTTCGATAACAAAGAACCTGTTTTACTTACATTGTATTAGAAGCACCATTCACTGCGGAAGCTTCCGACATTTTGAAGGTCAATGCGCGGGCTTTTCACGCCGATTTCACAAGAAGCCAGCTACAATACTGTTCAATTGCCCGGTGGTTTTGAAGATAAGCTTGTTAAACCTGCACCTCTGCTGACGTACAACTGTAACAGTAGACGAGTTTATAGAATACCAGATTTCAAAGTTAAGGATAGAGACTGTTAAAAATCAAACTAGCTCTAGCGTCCCTCCCAGAATTGAAATAAATGTTATTTACATTGTGCTAACGTTGAATTAAAATGCGCATTCAAATGAATAAAACGAAGCAAAACATCATCGAATCTGCAAAATCAAAAGTGAGTAGGATTTTTCTTGTTGTACTGATTGCTCGAAGACTAACTTTGACGTTTGCTCCCTGTATATCTGAGTAGAGACAGGGGCACCCAACGTCAGTTTTTGGAAAATTTCCGTTCAGAAGACGATTGAGATCTAAAATTTTCGGAACATTTGTTGTAAAATTTCTTGCATGCCTTCCTCTCCAAGGATTTGCGAACATCTAAAAAATGGTACAATTGCCCATTTTTAACAGATTTTTACCCTAAAAAAGTCAACTAGAATTTTCGGGAGTCGTTTTTCTCGCTGAAATTTTCGAAAAAGTAAGTTTTTGACCCTAAAATTTTCGGATCACTAGACTTTCAGCTATACCCTGGGTGCCAGAGACTTTTCTATCACGGTTTCCGCTTTCTGTCAAGTCTTTACAGTGACCCGCACGAAAAGCCTCTGGAGCAGAGTACTGTTACTTTGATCGCGCCGATTCAATCGTTACCACGGTTAAATCAGTTGGTCCACGGCTGATTGGCTCCTAACGACCACCTGAGGGATTTTGAATCTAACAGACGCTACAATTGATTACAATTAAAATTTGTCTTTGTGTTCTTAGCGCTAAAAAGGTTGAAAATCCAGACGTTTCGGGACTATTGTCCCTTCATCAGTGGAAGATGCCGTTACACTGAACGCGCTTCATTTTATTCAAATGTGGCAACATTTGAAGCGCGCGCTGGAAGAGTTCGCTCAAATAAAACTGAAGTCAATGTTTATGCCGCGCGGCTGTAGAGTTTTGCATTTAAAAATTAGGCGGCCCTCCGCTCTACGTCTATTTCTGGTGTTTTGAAGACCCGCTCGAACAACAGCTACCATCATATCATCAGTTGTGTGACCGGGGGAGGAAAAATGTTAAGCAACGCGTAGGTCAGCTTTCTTTGACACAGATCTGAGGTGTTCGCAGAACCTGTCCCCAAGCCTACGTCCGGTTTCGCCAACGACAAGACGCTACAATTGTTTGGCAAGAATAGACCAGCACGTGAAAGGATATTTCTAACTGTGTTGTTGACATGACGTAAGTGTTCCTGCGAGAAGTGTTGTGATGGCGGCTTTGAAGGAAAGCAAATGATAAGCAATGTACCAGAAGGGTTTGACGATGTAGACAAGTTAAGCTATGAGCAAACAAGTGGCTCGTGGCTTCGGCTTTTGAACTATATTCTCGTTGGGTGCCCCTGTAGAGAGGACCAGACTGTTGGAAAAAATAATGCCAGTGAAATTTGAAAACAACAAAAAAAACTCAGTAATAACTCACAGGTCTAAGTACAAACGTCTAAATTAAGTTGCTTTTATTCATCAGATAACTGTGTGCATTTTTAAAACAGCTCCGACCACGTGCACAAACTGAAAGGAATATTTTCGTGGTTCTATTCGAGAGAACGACATAAGGCATGCAATAAAGGACCCTTATTGTCTAGACTCATGATCAATCATACAAACGAAACAAAAAATGCTACGCATACGATAATATTTTTAATTGTAGTAATTTTAAAATCATTTCCATTCCTATCATCAATTATGGCGCAATTGTTTTGGTGTTTTCTAAATCCAGAAATGGCAGTAGGATTTGTACTGCTGCGAGCAGAGGTTTCTATATTGCATGGCTTTTAGCGTTCAGGAGGTCATTTGCGTGGCTTGTCTGTCGCATAGTTGGTTTGTTTACTCTCCGCAGACAAGCCACGCGAATAACTTCGTACACGCTAAAAGCCATGCAAGAGGGGTGACCCTATTGGGAGGAATGACGGAATGATGGAAAGGAATGGCGGAATAACCGGAATATTCTATAATACGGAATATATGGAATATACTAAAACAAGGAATTTACAGAATGTTCTAAAACAAAACACGGAATATTCTAATACGCAGAGTGAGAGGAAAGCCTTTTAAAAAGGATATACATGTATGCAGTCGACTCCCATAACTCGAACCCTCGCTACTGAGCTCGACCCTCCCGCTAACTCGAAGTAATACTAGTTTTTGTTTCTCTTCAGATCATTTCTATATAATTTTACCCTTAATAACTCGAACGATGTTTTAAGCGCGTGACAAGTAAAAAAATAGTCTTATCGTAATGATTCGATTTAGCGCCCGGAGCGTTATTTGCTGTTGGTGCCTCAAGGGAGGCCGCTTATTCGGGACAGGGCGCTTATTTCTTTTTTGAGAAACAACCAAATGTTAAAAAAAATAATAATAATAATATTTCTTTAAACGAACAGTAACAGAAACTGTAACAGTAACAAATACTGCACTGACGGTGAATGTTCAGTTAACGTGAGGGACTTACCTTTAAGCTGATATCAAACTTGTTGGGCATGTGCCGATGGAACTTTCCTTCCTTACATTTACCTTTCTTAAAAACAGGCCGCAGTGAGAACAAAATGCAAGTCAAGGACACTGGAAAACGGACTTGCTGTCCTCGGATCCTTCCTCTCCAGAACGACCAGCCGAGCAATCGTCGCAAAATTTGAAGAAGAGATTATTCGTTTGAAAAATTTAATGCAGTCACATGGACATGAGACCACTGGTTTTGTAATGTGGCATTACCGCTTGTTTGTGAGCAATTAAAGGAAGATGAACCTCGGTTGATACGTACCCCAGGGGCACCCAACGAGAATATAGTTCAAAACTACTTAAACATAGCATTGATGAACGTATTTTAGTATTTAAACGGTAGATAAAGGCATACTTTTATCTCCTAAAAATTTTTCACCTGTTCTGAAAATTATAGGGATCAAAACTTACCCTTTCGAAAATTTCAGCCAGAAAAAAGGCTCCCGAAAAGTCTAGATGACCTTTTTAGGGTAAAAAACCGTTTAAAATGGGCAATTATACCATTTTTTTTATATGTTCGAAGATCCTAGTATAGGCAGGCAACAAATGGTCCGAAAATTCTAGATCACAAATGGTCTTAGGAACAGATATTTTCCGCAAATTCACGTTGGGTGCCCCTGGTACCCGTACTCTAACATAATATTGGAATAGGGGCACTTATTAACAAAAACACATTCAAAAGGGAGGGGGGGGGGGGGGGAAGGCTAATCGAAATGGGGCTCTTATTGGAAGGAGGGCCCTAAATCGAATCTTACGGTCAGTAATCACAGTTTTGGAGGCCATCTTGAAGGGTAGGTAACCGCGTGAAAATATACAGTGTTGTGTGTAAATTTTTTTCTTCCTGCCGTCTAAAATTTCCCATGAAAATTTGCAAACAAATGTCTGGAAAATCTAAAGCAAGCTACCAGACAAATTTATTAGGTAAAGGTGCGCCCCCCCATTAATTGTTAGTACAATATAATCCTTTGTTGTGAAGCACCGGCGCAGAAGAGTTATCTGTGATGGCGAGAGAAGTGAAAACTTTACAGCCAATGCACGAGTCGCCTCTCTTTACTGTGGAATCGACTTTGAACATGACCTATCAACCCGTCATGCGATAGTGCTACAAACCTGGTAAAATATTATCTAATGCTTGGTCAGGGAAACGAACGTCGCCGGAAGGGCGACGCATTTGGAAAGTTTCCGACCGAGGCACGAAGTTCCGAGAAGAAAAAAGAGTCTCTTTGTTATATGTTAGCCGCTGTTGTTCGTCCGCAGTCATTAGCTTCAGCGGTTTTCCGGATCATTGGATAATATACTAGGTTTATAAGTTAATCGAATGACGGTTTGGTCGATTAGTTTACAGTATAAAAAGAAAAGCCATGCGTGGTATCAATTTTATTAATTTTAAAACCGTTTAGCGAGGAAATCCTGTTTTGTGTAGAATTAATCGCCTCCTCATTTCTTATCTAATCTCCAAGCAAGCGAGACTTAAACCTTTCTTAACAGCGCTCTTGTCGTTTTTTTAAAGGTAGAAGGTTATGGTTTCGCAAAAGAAATACTAATAAATATAATTATTTCAAATGATGATGATATATGATGATGTTTATAGCAGTTAAAGGTGTTTGAGATGATGTTCCTGTGTTAGGAGCTTATCCCATTTCTTGAAATGAAAGGAGAGTTCTCTCTTTCGCTATCCGACGCTCCATTTTTAAAAAAAAAAAGCTTTCACCTTTGCTTAAAACACAACTCTTGTCGGTGTAGTATTCTTAAGTTTACAGCTATAAATGTACTGTTACGAGAGTACATTGAGGTGATTATAAAGAAGCGAATCTTTAAGTTAAGGTGGCTTACTGATACCAAGGACTACATCAACTTCGGAAAATATGTAACTTCTAAAAAGCGGTTGAATTGAATTCCATGGCTCACACCTTTTACTCTGCAAACAACTCTGCCCTTCCAAAAAATAGTGTACACCGCAAAAGACAAACCCGCTTACTCGTTAACAAGTCCGCCAGATGAGGAAGAGAGGAGGGTCTGAATGGGGGGGGGGGGGGGGGGGGGGTCCACTTGTCGGTTAAAATTCAGTTACTTTGTCGTTAGTCGGTTGAAATTTTCGATCTTTGTCGGTACTTGGTTAAACTTTTTGATTTTTGTCGGTTATCGTAAAATCTCAGTTAATAAGTAAAAACGATTGTTAATTATTAATATTTTTTTATGTATTTCACCCAGTTTCAAGACTTTGATCCCTTAGCAAAGAGTAAAACTTGTAAGAATGCATCATTTGATTGCACTTAAACCAGAAACTCATAACCCCATATGAGTTTCTGCTTAAACTTCATTAACTCTTGTTTGTTTATGCAACATGATCGTTTATTTCACCATTGTTTGCCAAATGAATATCATGAGTAGTGATAAAATCACCAAACCTTTTATTGTAAAATATAATGCAAACTTGGTTTCCCTGTCGATTACAGGGCACAGTAAAAAGTAATTAATCAATTAATGGACTCCAGCCTTTTGGATACTTAAATTATTCTTAGTGAAAAACTACAAGGGGTGACAGGCTGCACATCTATACCTTTAATGTTTTGGCTGTAACAAGCATCATGTCCTTTGCCATAATTTTCTTTTCTCAAAGAAATAACACTTTAACCCTCGGACGTACAAGGGGTGGGGGGGGGGAAGGTGGATGCCACCCCCCCCTCCCACACACCCCTTTTTCTTGGATTTTTGCAAGAGGATAAAACATCAGCACCCGACGTTTTCAGTAGATGTTCGTTTATGACTCGCATCCTCGCACGCATTTTGAGACAAGTTCAGTGATGATTAGTTTCTATGGTCACAAGATATGACGTAATAAGTAGCAGGTGGTCAAGCCATTTTGAGTGAAAATAAACGGGTTTTTTTTCAACTTTTTTCAACAATAAAAGAAAAATCTTGTAGCTAAAATCATGCAAAGTGCTTATTTATGTGTTATTATTCATGTCAAACAATTACCATTTCTCGCTGTCTTAACCTGATTTCTAATTCTTGGTAAAATCCAAGATGGCGGCAAAGATGGCGACCATTGTTGGTGACGTAACAGGCCTCCAGCAGCGCCACCATTCATAAAATATACCTCGTCTTGTTAAGAAGATTAAGGGCTTTTCAGTGAAGGCAAAATCGCTTCGGAATACTGCAACATATCAAAAATTCTGGGGTGGGGTTCCATCTACCATCTTCTTGTACCATGGTGGTGGTGGGGGGGTATCATTTTGCGTGTACGTCCGAGGGTTAAGTTGGCTAGGTAGTGGTTAGTTTTGTATGAGATTACACTTTTTCATTAAACCTTCTTTTATAATGGATACTAAGGGCTTGTATTGTGTCAGGAAAGGCAATATTTCTTTTTCTTTCTTGTTGTTTTGTTTCAGGAGCGCTGCTTTCCTTCTGTGAGTTTTACTTCTAATAGCAATTTTTCTTTCAAAATTGCGTGGCCAGCCTCTGTCCATCAACTGCTTTTTGAAATCTGAAATACTTCCTCAGGGAAGTTTGTTCGTAGGATTCTCAAGGCTTCTTCAGTTTGTCAAATCCATTTTAACAATTAGTGGATGGTAAGAGGTGAAAATGTATATACTGGAAGATTTCCGTATAAAATGCGTCTTTACGTCAATGATAGCTTTTTCTCATTTTTCGTTGAATGTTGTGCCTTGGTATACAACCAGGTCTAAAAAGATTGTCTCAGTGTCAGATATTTCGGCCGTACATTTCATGCCAGTAGAGTAGTAGGGTGAAGTAAGTTTACTTGTTCCGTGAATTTGAAGAAATCTACCATGTCTGGTTTACTTATGTCCCATAGTGAAAAAATATGATCTATGTAGGATTTTCAAACAGTTGGTTTAATGACGGTTTTGCTTAAACTTTGTGTTTCAATATATGCGGCCATGAAAATGTTGGAAAGGAAACTGCTGTTTGTGCTCATCGCGGTACCGTGGTTTTTTACTGATAATGCTTTCCATTAAACTGTTAAGAATTTTCTTTAAGGGTTAAGCTAAGCATTTCTCGGACCGAAACAAGAAAAGTTCAGTTTTTTCACCTTTGTCTTTTCAATAAAATTTATTAAATCGGTAGCATCATTAAGGTGTGGCTTCTGTGATTATGATATTAGTTGTAGTAATGTACTCTTATCAACAAAAGAGGAAGTGCTTTCTGTTAGACCATCTGATGAGTCAAAAATTTAAAGAGGTTACTTCCTAACGGCTAGGAAAAATGCAAAATGCTCTTTTTCCTGAAACAGATATTGATAATGTCAGCCCATGTCGGTAGTCGGTTAATATTTTTCCTGTCGGTAGTCAGTAATATTTTTCGCCCTTTGTCGCCAGTCGGTTAACCCCATTCACACCCTCAGAGAGCTGTTGATGGCTAGGGAGTTCCCAAAAGCACCTCATTAGCACCTAATTATCTTGTTCATAAATATCTTTCCTCTAAATGACGGACAATTAGGTACGGACCATTAGAAACGTTACGGGGGGGGGGGGGGGGGATTTTCGAGCCGCAGGAATTTTTTTTTCCTTATCATATTCCTTGTATGAATTTTTTTTAGGCCATAGCACGAATATTTTTTAGGATTAATTGGAGTGCAATTTTTAATTAGGATTAATTTTCCCTTTTCCCCTTTTTGTACTTCGCCCGCCCCCCAATAAGTTTTCTAATGGTCCTTCCCTTAGAAAAGTTATGGCGGGGGTGGGGGGGGGGGGGGGGGAGGGGGATTTTTTGAGATGCATATATTATTTTTTGTTAACATTTTCCTCGTATGAATTTTTTAGGTCAGGGCATGAATATTTTTTTAGGATTACTAGGGGTGCATGTGAATTTGATTTTTGTTCAATTTCCCCTTGTGCGAATATTTGTTTTTTTGTACTTCGCCCGCCCTCACGCCACATAAGTTTTCTAATGGTTTGTCCCTACAGTTGTTAAACGAAATAAAGCGCGCTACTCCCTGAGGGATTCTATTAACAAACTAATTGTCGCGTACCAGCGAACTAACTTCATGAGAATAGCTTTAGTTATAGAGGAGCAGTTCTCTTAAACATGAGCCTGCCTTGTGATATGAGAGAGACTAAATCTCTCAGTCAGATCAAACGATTAGTTAATCTTTAATTTCTAATATAAGTATATAAGGCATTTTCATGAAAAACCGGCTTTAGTTAGCTTAGTGGTAGTTAGTTGTGAGGATAGTAAGTTATTTATAATTTTTAGAATCCTGATGGAATTTACCATATTCATATAAGTATTCCACACTCTACTCTTTGCTCACAATCCCCGCACCGATGGCAACTGATCGCTATCTCTTAAACAGATTCCAAGCCACCAACTGCAATCCATGATAACAATGAATGAGCAATATTCCCAGTTTGAAAAACTTCACCTAGAACAGCTTTCCTTCGAGAGCGAGTCACTTAAACAAGAGCGCTTACGTCGGCGCGAATACTAGTCAAGCTGACGGCCACCGTACTTTCAATGCCACCCTGCTTGCGATATTTGATGAGGGAAGGGTTACGTAGCAGCGTCATTGCAACAAGCCAGCGGTTCACTGCCTTCTGGGACAGGCGCGGCAAACGGGGCACACGAGTTATTACACCCATTGCACCTAGAACAAGAGAAAAGTTATTGTTCGCAGAGATTTCGTTTTCCGACGGCAAGCCTACTCCCCTGAGACTAGAAGGCGCGGACTCCACCCTCTCTTTTAAAGAATATTGGATATGATCAAAATCAGGTTATTCACGTGATATGACGACGTAGTCGGGCGTATGACGACTAAGATAAGGGGCAGGGTGTGTGGCACTGTCAAAGATTAATAATCTCAAATAGACGCTAGGGGCCTTGGTTTCAGTTTAAAAATAAGGGGTTACCCGAGCTCCCTGGGCCCTTCTTCTGGATCCTGCACTAATAGGCTCTTTAAGATCTGACCACGGCGACGGCAAAGAGAACGTCGCTTAAAAAGTGAATTTGAGTTCTTTGACTCTTTATCGCTATTATTCCTATCCACTTATCTGTTGCCAAATGTAGGTGAACCCTCCCGAAGTTGAGTTCCAAGGGACCATATCCAAGTTCCGAAAGAAAAATAACATTTCGTCGTTGTTTGTTTAATTACGTTCTCCACAAAATGCGAAATTAGGCATTTTCACGTCGTAGTCGTGCAAAAAGGGCAAAGAAATGTACAAAAAAGTGTGATGCACGTGCAAAGTTGTTGTTTTGCTTATTAAACCTTTTTTTTTTTTACGTTCTTGTTGCGGTCGCGTCGATGGATCTTAAAGTCCCTTATGAGCTTGCGTCAACTCTGAAACCGTATTTCGCGATGTTAGAAGGAAAGTATGACTATCGCGTTTTAAAAAGTCGCGATTTTCTCATTTTTCAATCTAGTTAAGACTAGCTGTTAAGAGTCAAATGAAAGGCACTGACAGATCAAAAATTCGACGATTGTCCAACTATCGTGAAAGTTTAGAGTACAGATCTATATAATTACCAATTATTGGACAAGGTTGAGCAAAATATCGTGATTTGTCTGTGGCGAGCAGATCAATTATTTTCCGAAGCCGAAGGCTGAGGCAAATGATTGATCTGCGATCTGCGAGTTCAATAATTGTTTTATCATTCGATCACCGAGTTTGTCTTTTTAATGAATATCCTTGGGAAGCGAAGCGATCTGCCATTTTCACGCAAGAGCAATCGCAAGAAGGAGAAAAGCACGGTTGCCTTTACGCATGAGCAGAATATTATTTGCAGCCAAACACAGTAGGACGGCATTACGCATGAGCAGACCATTATTTGTAGGCAGTTATTTGCAGGTCACGTGGTGGGCTCTCGGCCAATGAAAAGAAAGAAAAATTTGCTTCGATAGATAATGATATATGATAGTTGAAAATGAGGAAGAAAGTATAATAACACCGAAAATTCTAGCGAACAGGGGCATCATGCAGCTTTTTAAACATTGATGTATTAAATTTGGTCACGATTTTTTTTCGTTTTGTTTCTTTTTTTTACATAAAGAAATTCTCGAATTAGTGGTACATACAAACACTTAATTACTAAAGATTTTGCGGGCAAGGGCTCTCTCTTTAATATGTTATTGACATACCGGAAGCACTTCCAGTCACCCTGTATGAATCAAGTGGTGTGCAATGTTGGTTTTTTGGGGGGGCTTGCTCCGACCCGCAGTCTCTGTCTCTGTTTATCAGCAGTTGACAGAACATAAGCATGACGGGATGGCTGTGGGCCACAAGTACGTTAATGAAGCCGAGATATGCAATAAAACCTGAACGAGAAAGAAAATAGTTACATAATACACTCAATTCTCCCGTATGTACATGTAAGCGACCACCTAAAATGCGAGATTTAGTGGTCGTTTGTTGGAGGTGTTCACTCACGAGGAATTGACAAACAAGCAGTCTCTTTCAAGAGGAGGTCGATCCGAACACATCTACATTTTGGAAAATAACTCACTTCATTCAATGTCTAATTTACAATATGTGCAGTTTCATGTTGCCACTAAAAGGACATCGCATTCTCTTTCTAGTGTGGTACATACAACGAACATAGAGATGAAACCACGCGTTAAGTCGTTGCTTACAGGAAGATAAAACAATGGAAAATTCTAAGATCGTCATTTAACAAAGTGGTCGAGGTCACTTACAAGAGTTCGTCGTCTACGAGAGGTTCTAACTGAATTCATTTGCCTGGGAAAAATTAGGCGTTTTTGATCTGTGGTCGCTTAGGAGAAGTGGTCGCACGTGGAGGGTCGACTGCATTAGACTGCATGATAATTACGCCATCGAGCACTCTTGTCCAGTTTCTGCAAAGTTTTTTTTTACGATCTAACGAAAACAGCGTTCTGATTCCTCTTACGATTCCGTCACTTACGATTAACTAAACACTAGGTTGTCGGAGCGGAAGCAGAAGCGGATAGACTAAACTAATCACAAAGCGTGGGAATAAGTATTGTCATTGGTTTAGTCTTCCGCTTTTGCTTCCGACTAGGGAAATTTCACGGTAAACGACAGAGTGATAAGCGGAGTAAGAAGAAAATGGAAACGTACTGATAGTGTGACTCCGATTCTGTCGTGTTGATGACTTTCCTTAGACTTTCACTAGGTCATAAACGCTCTTTACGACACCGCTTACGACTCCGACTCCGACTCCGTCGCTAGTGAAAACCAGCCTTAATGAAATATACACTCTTGCTATTGTTCTACCCTGTTTTTAAAACAGGGAAACCATGTTTGTGTTTGCTACGCCTAGCTGTCGCCAACCCTGGTTTTCTGAAAAAATGGGGTGATGCTAACTACCAAGTCAATGTATTATGCCCTATTGTGTCGGGAGCGAAAGGTTTAAGCGTTTTCTACTTACCACGGTCGAAAGCCTGGTAGCCTGGCATCAAGGTCGTCCTGTCAATGCGAGAAAGAAACAGAACTCCCAAAA
Organism: Porites lutea; assembly: GCF_958299795.1. Lineage (NCBI taxonomy): Eukaryota > Metazoa > Cnidaria > Anthozoa > Scleractinia > Poritidae > Porites > Porites lutea. The sequence continues at coordinate 17,861,495 of NC_133208.1, read as the reverse complement.
CCGACCCAAACACAATGCGAAGGATGCAGGAAAAAATTCCAAGAAGGATGTTGTAGAAGAAAAAGAAGTACGACATGATGGAAAATAGTCGTCTGAAAAAAAAGCGAAATTCTCCAATTACCTGCTTGAAATATCGATTATGGAAGCACTCATTGGATCATCACTGACTCCAGAGCGCTTCCTCTTTTGGGCAAAACCAAGGTAGAGTCCTGCTTGTCCAAACGAAAACCAAACTTACGGCTCTGGAGTCGAGAATGTGGCTCATGCTACACTACTGCATTCTACTGGTGCTTTCCATTTGTCAGAACTGGACGGCCGGACCATTGCCGGATCCATAGGGTTTTTGCTGAAAAACCACCTCCTTCGTGCATACTATTTAGGATTTGACTAATCTGGCTGGATAGTTTTTATTAAAAGTGACATTCTCATTACGACGGAAATTGTCTGGTCGGTCAGTTCTGACAAATGGAAAGCACCCCAAGTCTTGATTACGGGTAAGAATTATTCAAGATTTATAGTTTAGCCTTTGTGTTAGTTGCATAGCGAATAATCCAGTTTCGAATTCGTCGTGGCCGCTGAATAAAAGCACTTAAGACTTATTTATACAGGGTTGGCCTTAGCCTCCCACGCAGGCGTTTTTAGGGAAGCTCGTTTTTCATCCCTCCCCACAAACGCCTGCTCAACCGAAAACAACATTCCTTTCCCATGCTTAGCCAATCACATTGTACTTTCCAAATTCTGGAAAGTTGACCTTGACCGCAAGGTAATCTGATAAATACTCGATCTGCATGAAACACTGGAAAAATTTTCTAACCTCCAGTGAATGTTAGATTCAGAGCGGCAAAAATAAGATTTAATGAAATTTTAGAATACTCCATGCACTTCATAACCTTAAGAAGGAAAGAAAAGAAGGAAAACAGTAACTGTAGGGTCACGTTTAAGTCGCGTTTAGCCTGTCAACACTTTATTGCTCAACTGTTTATTGGTCACTTACCACGCAAATAAAACAATGGGAAAGGAATGTTGTTTCCGGCTGGGCAGGCATTTGTGGGGAGGGATGAAAAACGAGCTCGCCTAAAAACGCCTGCGTGGGCGGCTAGGTTGGCCTCGACCTAGGGTAAAATATTTAGCAATTATTGATTGAGGCTGGGATCGATAACGGTATATTATCTCAGCAGCCTCGTTTCCTGGCAATATCCGGTTTGGCTATGTAGAGCGCTGCAGCCTAGCTGTTTACGACTGAGTAAACTAAACAAAAGTAGAATACACCGGCTTTCTGAAGACGTGAAATTTTCTAAAACTGAACGATACGCTAACAAAAATACATACTCGATTGCTCGATGGGTGTCATCTACCTTCTAAGTAGTATTTAAATGAATAATAAACCAACCAGTGAATTCGGCTTAATTCGAATGATGTGAAGAATTATGCAGATTTCCGGGAGCTGCCTCGAGGGTTTCATCATTCTTCACATCGTACAATAATCCAATACTGTGGTTGTTAAATGTCGGTTCGAGAACAATAGAGTTTATCAAATCCATAGAGTGAAACGCATATCAAACACTGAGGTTTAAGGAAGAACTGAAAAGAAGACCTTTTTATACCAAACAGTGCTTTGTAGTATTTAAGATTCTAACCATAACCTGCAAAGCACTGAATAGAATTGCCCCGTCCTACATTTGTGATCTACTACAGGTCCATCACCCCAACAGAAATCTTCGTTCTGCATCCAGGGGTCTGTCATTGGTAGAACCTAATCATCAGACACAGGCATAAGGTGCTCGCTCTTTCTTTGTAGCTGCACCTACTCTTGCCAGTAGACATTAAAAGCGCGCAAACTTTGCTTCTCTTTAAAAGAAAGCTCAAAACATCTTTATTTAATCAATTTTAATTTAGTTTGTATATCTATTATTTTTTATTTCTTACATTTGTAGAGCGCGCTGAGATTATGTGGCTGCGTTCTAGAAGAATTTCACTATTATCATCATTGTTATTATTATTATTATTATTATTATCATTATTATTATTATATATTATATTATATTATTATTATTATTATTTATTATTATTATTATTATTATTGTCTCTATTATCACAGTCTTTGCTGGTGTTCTTTTTGTGCATCAGCCGGGCGCAAACCATGCACCTAGAGCGTCAGTCACTCAAGTCAATCATTCTGTTCATACACTGAGCACCTTTCTAGGGATTCGTGCAGATCCCAGCATGCAGATCTTTTGAATCTCTGTCATACTAGCTCTCTCTGATACTTTCTTGATGTTTTCTACCATACCCTTCTTCACTGTACCAAGCGCACCAACAACCACAGGGATCACTACGGTTTTCATATGCCACATTCTCTGTATTTCTAGTTCTAGGTCTTTGTACTTGCATTTTTTTTTCAGTTTCCTTCAGTGCGATATTTCTATCTGATGGAACAGTCATATCAACAAGTTTGCAGGTGGAATTCACTGAATCTTTAACGATGACATCTGGTCTGTTCGCTGTTATAGTTCTATCAGTATTGACTGGCATGTCCCACATGATGGTAATGTTTTTATCTTTATTGTGTATCACGGTCTCTGGTTCGTGTTCGTACCATTTGTCTGTAATCTCTATATCATGATCTTTACATATGCTCCAATGGAGATATGCTGCAGCATTATTGTGCCTGGAGATGTACTCTGTTTTGGCTAATACCTCACATCCAGATACAATATGATCCACTGTCTCTTCATGTTGCGAACACAATCTGCATTTGCTCTCCACTTGCTGGCCACATATTACTTTCTGGTAGTTTCTGGTGTTTATTGCCTTATTATTATTATTATTATTATTATTATTATTATTATTATTATTATTATTATTATTATTATTATTATTATTATTATTATTATTATTATTATTATTATTATTATTACTATTATTACCTGTTATCCACATTGATGGTTATATTCGGAAATTCCCCATCACGGAAAATACAAGTTGCAAGAAACATTTGAAAGAGCAACAAGACCACAGCCATACTGATTGAGGGTCTGAAAGATGCAAATAGATAAATTAAACAAACAACATGAACATACAAAATGTGTAAGTAGTGAAAATAATGTCTGTTTCGCAAAAAAGGCGGGAGAACAAAACAGAAGAGGTAGTCGAGTGTGTCCTCCTGCACTTCTTTCGTGCTCTAGCTACTTCCTAAGTGCTTTACAACAAAACAGAGCACAGTTGAGGCTTCTTTATTTGTGTTATGATAAAAATTCCGTTAAATCCCCACGCATTACCTTCAAATGTTCAAAACAAACTATTGGCAGATGGCGTGACAGCTTTAGCTCCGGGTTTTATTCTCTCGTAAAGCACACTTTTTCAACCAATCAGGGCGCGTTACATCTGAACGTTATTATAACATTGTTTAAAGTACTATTTAAATGTTTATTGTTGAAAGCTTTTTAGTGCATCCACTTGGCTTGAGAGCTAAATAACCAGACAATTATACAAAGTTAAGTGGTTCATTCATTCATCATGATCGTTATCATACTTCTAACCATATTTTGCCTATGTACATGACGTCACGAAAGTACATGTATACCGTTGTGATTGCGACGTGATTATTAGCCACCGCAAAAAACATTCTTTCAATTCCATGTCAATAGAGTGATGATAATACTTACAGCACTGCCAGCCCAAGATCTTTTATTTCAGCCCACATTTCTGGGGAGATCTGCTTTGCATATTTGAAGAAAAATCCAAGTATACAAAACAAAAACGTTAAGAATGTTCCAAAAGTGAGGAAGCCTATACAATGACAAGTTAAAAATAGGTTAGAAGGTTAAATAATATAAGTCAGACTGTGAAAACCATTCTTTCGTTAAATAAAAACGACTGAAATAACAGCATATCTTTTATTAATACCAAAAGATCGGAAAAATAAATAATCTAGTCTATACACTGAAGCATCCTGAGCTCACTCATTATATTGAGCCTGGTATTATATGTTTCAGGATCGATCCTAATAAGATGCTAGTTTTGCGGCTAAAATTTTATTTCAATTACAATTTTCTACAACTTTGATCAAACGTTAACCGGCTCCTAAGTACTAGCAAAGACTTATACCAATGAGTGTATAAGCAATCTGGTATCCGGAGAATCGAAGGCTTTTCCCCTGAAAGACAAGCATGAAAAGAAGTATATTAAGCAGGGGTCCACTCCGGGGAGTACTCAATGGATGCTTGGGTAGAGGTGTGCCGCGAAGGAATTTCTGACCCTGTTTAGACCAAAAATCGTTTATTTAGCTTCCCTGTTTAAGACAAGAGACCTCATTTCAGGACCCTGATTCATTTCATCTCGCGTACAAACAGCAAAAATAGAAACAAAACTACAAATAGAGCAAAAATGTCCAATAAACTGTACACAAAAGCAAGATTGTAGTACTTACAGCGCGGTTATAAAGCTTATTAAAGCGACATCACGAGGTTTTGTTTGCCGTTTTTCACTGAATTTTGCCTCGCTAGTTTTCTAGTTATCAGAAAAGGTTGTTGTCAATAATTGCATTTAGCTTTCAATATTAAATAAACAACACGAATCAGTTTTCCAGCACTGAGTCGGTTATCGCCGTTTTCATTTCCTTCTTTATAACTCGTTGCTCAAATCGCCTTCTTATTCAAATTCAATTCAAGCCCTAAAAATTGCTATGTGTAATTGGCTCTTTTTACAAAGCCTTTCTGCAGTTTTCATCCCGCTCGATTGAATAAATCTTTAAGCAAGTTTTGAATTATCTAGCCGAAGAAAATCCTTGCTGTATATATTTCCTGGGACTTTTAATATCAAGCTCGTCAATTCTTTTATCCTTGTTTGACACTCAGATTATGAATTGTCTAGCAAGACACAAAAACCTTTTTTTATTCTAAAAGAGAGCAGTAAGTGCCATAGTATAAATTACCGAGCCAAAAAATGTTGTAATGTTTTATTTTGTTTGCAATCGATCACGCATCAACACGAACGCGTCCTACTTCAACACGCATAGGTTGAAGAGCAGTCTGGTTGAAGAGTGAAGGAAAATTTTCCTGAAACTTTTAAATCTCGGTAGGAAAAAATAGAAATGTTATTCACCGGCCTAGGTCGGTCCGTATTGGGTGAAACTGTGCGCTCGGTCTGAGTACCACGGCCGAGGGCGGTACTCAAGACCTCGGGCACAGTTTCTCCCAATACGGACCTTCCCGCCAGTAAAAAACATATATATCTTTTCTGACATTTAGCATTGCTTCCGTAAACGACGTGGCTGCGACATCCAACTTCTCCTTTTAAACGATGGACTCGCTAGTGCCCTTGACCAAAGAAAGCAGACTGATGTAGTCATGATGGATTTATGTAAAGCACTTGACAAGGTCCCTCATCAGAGGCTGTTACATTACCACAACATGGTTCACAAGGTTCTATCCTTGGTTGGACAGAATGTTTCTTAACCCAGCGCTCTCAGCGAGTTTCCCTGGAAAACTTTAGATCTGAAGGGTTCTCAATAACATCTTGTGTACCAGCCACAAGGCACCGTTTTAGGCCCGTTATTTTTTCTCATTTTCATCAACGACATCCATAATAACACAGACTCTCATATGAGACTCTTTGCAGACGACTGTCTTATTTATAGGATCATCATTTTTCCAGATGACTGCCTCAAGCTACAGAAAGATCTATCAGTCCTATGTCAGTGGGAGAGCAAATGGCAGATGGAATTTAATAAATCCAGGTGCTATGTCGTTCACATGTCCCATAAGAGGCAACCTACGAGAACTATATACCATTTGCAAGACACGCCACTAGAGATGTCTTCCATACAAAAATATTTAGGAGTTGATCTGCCCACTGACTTGGACTAGAGTCATAACATCAACTCAATTACCACCAGAGCGACCAGGACTCTTGGTTTACTTCGCCGTAATCTGAAACCCTGTTCACCCCACATCAAGGATATTGCTTAAAAGACCCTAGTCAGACCGCAGCTTGAATATTGTAGTGTAATATGGGACCCTTATGAGAGAGGCGACATTTTCTCTCTGGAGAAAGTGCAACGGCGAGCAACACGCTTTGTTACAAGACTACAATAGGGATTCAAGCGTAACAAACATGACTAGTACAATCGGATTGCAGTCCCTTGAAGAACGAAGAGCAATGGTCCGCCTGACTCTTATGTACAAAATTGTACACGATCTAGTTGATATCTCCACTGCAACCCTTTGTTCATTGGACGCTAAACGCGTCATGTCTTCTCATCTGCCATTCTGCAATCTAATAAAACTTTTATCGATCTTCCTTCTTCCCTTGCGCAATCCCTGAATGGAACTCGTTACCTTTGACATTACGCAGTACTACCTCAGATCAGTTATTCAAATATGGACTATCTCAGTTGGAAATCACTGAGATCTCTCATTATTACGTTTAATGCCGCCAACCACCCCCGTATCTTACATCGCATCTGAGAGATTACACAGTTACAATTTAGATTTAGATTTAGACTCCGACGTGTTCTGGTGACCAGTTGCAGTACGGGTTTAAAGACGCATAATTATTTTGGTTATTTGCCAAAACCTACCACCAGTTTAGAAGGGGAAGCAACCACATCTTGCGAAATCTTTCGTCGGCCTCCATACAGGTGTAGGACATGCTCCCTGCAACAAATAAGACATGCATAGATTTAAAGCTACTGTCTATTTCATTTAGTAATAGTCTTAATTGACCGTGTTTCAGAGATGTTTCGAGTTGATTATCACGATTGATACAAATTCAGTAAGAAAACATTTTTTTAGATACCAGTTAACAATGAAAAAACAGATTTCATCGCTTCCCTGGCACATTTGCTTCACCTATCGTTTAAAATATCTCCTTTTGAAACTATCGCAAAAGGGGACGCCACATTGATTCCTATTACAAAACAGTGAATAGCCAAGGATATTCCTAATTACATGAGCCCACCAAAACGTGCGAGAACTACTGATTTGGTAAATACTTTTAGCCAATGTCACATACAATTTCTTGCTCCTTGGAAACAGAAGATAAGATAATTTTTCAAACTTGACGTCTAAGTTAACTTCCCCCAAGTTGTTGATAAATCGCGACTTACAAAGGCAACAAAGACCCCCCACCCCCCCCCCCCCCTTCTATAATAGGTAAATATCACCATCCTTTTTTTACCTGTGGCACTTCATGAAATGCAGCAGCAACATAGCAATCACCAACGCTGACACAGCAATACCTCCCTGAAAGCTGTCTGGAAACAAATTCGAAACGTTGAACAGTCAACCCTTGCACTACAAACATCTAGCTATTATGGACTTTAGGAAACAGCAAATATTACGCAGCAATTTCTCCCACCGTTCGACTTAAACGAAAACAGGCGAGGAAAACGGCTCTCGCCATAACAGACGCTTTCATCCTGACAGCACAGTTTAATTGTAACAATTAATTGTAACATTAATTTGTAACAATTTAATTGTAACATAACATGAGAAATGAGAAACATGAGAAATTACTGCAATTTGATTGGCTTAGAGCAGTGGTATATCAGCTCAATTTGAAATACCTACATGTGAAAATTACAAACCTTTTGCGGGTAGTAGTATAAACAAATAATAGCATGATTTGTACGTGATATTTGGCATAAATACCACTCGTGATATTTCAAAATTGTCTCAAATTTAACTCGCCCGACGGCTCGTGAAATTACATATAACAATTTTGAAATATCACTCGTGGTATTTATGCCAAATATCACTACTAATCATGCTATTACCTATACTAATAAGGCCCCGTTTATATGGAGAAAACCTGTCCCAGGCAGAAGGGTCAACCTCCCAGCCGAGTTCATCTTTAGCGGGTGTTTGTACGAGAAAAAGGATGACCCCTTTCCCCGAGCCGAAAGCGCTCGCACGGCTCGCGCATGCTCTGGTTGCCCCGATTTGACCGGGTTGACGCCGCTGGGCGAGCCAAAGTGTCTTCTTTTGGAGAAGAGTTGGCCCGGCTATGAGGATGTCCCTACCATCCCAAAAGGATAACCCGGCTACGCAGGTCATCCTTCTAGCTCCAAGATGGTGGGGAAAGCGATCGAAAAATTACGCGAAAACCGCGTGGGGGAGACAGAGTAGTGGAGCCTGTAACCATTATGTTTAATACCTCATTCCGATCTACTAGAGAGATTCTCTCTAGTGGTATACCAGCTCCTGGTATACCCTTTGATTAGTCAATTAACGTTTACTTCAACATTTACACCAATTTCGCTCAGCGGGCGCAGAGTCTAACAAAAATTTCGAGCTCGTAAAACCCTCATACACCGCACCCTATAACGTTTTGACTCGAGAAACAGCTTTTCCGAAAGAGGGCGGGGTATTGGGTGGATTGAGGCATTTAAAAAGAGGATTATACTAAGACTGTGCAAAACCCTGACTAAAGAGCGATGAAATTCTGAGCAAGGATATTCTAGGTTGGTACTGCTCACCAAAATGTCTCATAATATAGTATGTGGCAAAAGGTGTCATTTTCCTTACCTAGCATAACGCCGAACATAACCCTTAAAGTTTCATTTGCCATTGTCCTGATCGATTTCTTTAAAGTGCCAAGCTCACCAAGAATAGAAACGGACAACTGTAAAAAAAGTAGATTGAAAAAAAAAAAAAAAAAAAAAAAACCATTGAGATACAGAAAAGTTACAAAATATGTTCACTTTACCATGTCCGACCCTGCGTCTCCCAACACAAAACAATCAAACAGACAGAACCAACACGACCAAAAACAGAAAATAAAAATTTCTCGACCGGGAGTCGAACCCCGAACCTACAGCATTCAAGATTATACCCTTGACGACTGTGCCATAAATTAAAATTATCTCTAAACTTTTCCCTCATGAAATCCTGCCGGTAGCCGCGTTTATCACGAATTGTAAGATATATTCGAGGAAAATAAGCAGGATTTTGACTAACCTGAGATAAGGCCCAATTTGAGCGGTTCTCATACATTCTCTCTAACGGCTACCGCTGAAATTGGGCTCTCTTTTCGTTTCTCCATTGCCCGCCGGAATGTTATTTACAAAGCGAAACGAAAATAGAGCCTGATCTCAGGTTAGGTTTTGACGGTAAAAGCCGTACTTACTTCGTCGCAAAACCGTCGCGAAGTCTCTTGCTGACGGCGTTGTACAGTTTGCAGTTCTCCGCATTTAAATGAGGAGAATCGGCTGCGATTCACAAACAGAATTTTTTTTTTACAGAGGATGAATAACCATGTCAGCTTATCATGAATAAAATATAATAGTGCACCCAGTGCTTGTCGTGTTGCTTCGAATCTTAATGCAACTCGACGTCACAGTCACAGTCGATGACGTTCTTGCTACTACCAACCGAAAATCAAGGTATACAAATATATATAATTTGGAAGAAAGAGAATTCTTCTACCAGTAAGCTCAGAAAAAATTCCGAGCTCAAAGCCGACTCGTATTTCTGCCTTCCTCTGCGATCCACGCACGTTTACCGCGCGATGCGAATTTCGATGAAATAATTAACTCGCTCCGCCAGCGCGAGGAACAAAAATATTTAATAATTATCAAATAAATATTGAAATGATAAAGGGCTTGAGCTTACCTGAAAGATAACGATCGCAGCAACTACCAGAGTTGAAATAAGTTGTGTCGAAAATTTGAAGTCTGAAACAACAGGATTCTTTTTCTTAGGCAAAAAGCTTAATTTAAATACCGTAAAATTCCGAAAACTGAAGCCCCTCCATGTATAAGCCCCTCCAAAAATCGTAACGCAAAAAAACCTTCGTTAAATCGCGCCTCCAAATATAAGCCCCTCGGGGGGCTTGTACTTGGAATTTGCCCTCGAATACAAAGAAAATGAAGCAAAAATGGTAAATTTCCTTCCCACTACAATCTAGCCCAATCGATTTTGAAACGCAAATTTCCCTCCGCAGGGTTAACTTGATTGATTTTTTATTTTTTTATTCACTTTTTTTTTTACGTTCCAGGTTGTATATAATAAATATTATATAGAAGAAGACGGTGCATAGGGCTTATATGGGGTCCAGGCTCTCCTGGATTAGTTTACAGTTCGAGAAATCAAGACTCTACTCTATAGGTTAAATCATAAGAAAAGCACCAGCAAGCTATATGAGCATCAACTCAGCATTAGATGGAAATAAGTGTCGGTTGAAATTGTGTCTATTATGGATTTTGTATAACCATTTCAGTTTTAGCATTAAAAAAGTACGATGATGTTAAACAAACCTGCTCTTGACCTGTAAATAAAATGAATCAGCCTCATATACCACTTTTCGTCTTCTCCAGCACTGTTAAAAAAATAATTAACTTTTAAAGTCCATGAAGTTGATCGTTCGCTTGCGCTGCAGAAAACTTTTGCCGTCCCCTGTTGGTCTGAAATGTCATCCGTCTCTTCGACCCCCGTCCCCCCCCCCCCCCCCCACAGTGGTTTGAAGTGGGGGGGGGGGGTGGGAAGAGACGGGTGACATTTCAGACTAGTCTGCTTTAATTCTGAAACTTTCTCCACTGCTCTATTGCTTTCAATCGATGAGAGGGCGCTATAATGGATATTACATGACTGCGTAGAGAATCGCCGAGAGTTACAATACTTTTTGACTCGAGAAGAGAACTTTTCTTTATCTCCAAGCGGCTTTATGAGGTTCTATTTACTAGGAGTAATCGAAGCTTAGGAGAGTGCGTTCGACAAGTTTGTTAGCTATTTATCTAATTAAAAGGTGTACTGGTAGCAGTTGGCTAAACCTCTAAGTAAAGTAACAACGGTCAAACACTAACTATGACCGTCAGGATATTCTTTTGCACTGTAGGATGGCGGAAAAAATTGGCTAAAAATTGGGATACAGAAAATTAAAGTCATCTGAAAAGTTTATTGATTGAGATGTCAGAGCGTCGCGTATCACTTTAAGCCCTTGTTGCGTGACGCTATAGGTTAACACGACTCACGTACTTAGTACTCTTTTCCAAATACAACGCACCCCGAATTAGTGAGATGAAAAGGTCAACGCTTCACCGTTCAACTTCTTGTATAATTTTAAAAAAATGGTGAGAAACAAAAGCGTATACAACGCTGTAAATAGCTTTTAAAAGCGAAAAGATGTAATTTGTTTTTGAATTGAGTTAATTATAATGATCGATTTGAGCTCATAAAAACAAATACAGGGCGCAGAACACATTGTTGCACATGATATCTACACATCCGTTTATCTTAGAATTGAGTTTTTCCTATGTAAAAAACCTTAATTGAGCATTACGAGAAAAATAACAAACGAACCTGAAGTAAACAGAAAATCGCCAATATTTCATCTGTGAACGAGTGTTAAAAAATAGATACCAGTTCCCGGCCGAGAAAAACTGTTACCAACATAGCATCAACGATCAAGAAAATCATGAACAACGCTTTCATACGAAGACGATCAAAAAAAGATGAACAACGCTTAACGAAGACGGTCAAGAAAAAGATGAAAAACGCCTTACGAAGACAGGAACGCCATGACCACGAATCACCACGTGAGTTAGAGCGTCAAAGTGAGGCAAAACGTAAGCAAGCGCCTCAAAGCGGGGCAAATGTGTGTCGACACAAGTGCAATCTCAAAAAATCTCGCCTATTAATTGCACAGGACACCTAACAGAAATTAAGGGTTGCGTTCTCGTACCTCGAACGCAATTATATAGCCACCAATGAAGTATCAAATCGTTTCATTTTATGGATCCGAATTTTCCCACTTACTGTAATTCCTCTGTTCCCATTTTCTCAAATCAATTGTTTAATACTCACGGTCTAAGAAGGGGCATCCGATTAAATAGCTGCCGGACGTAACATATTCCTGGTTCTTTAATCAAAGAAGTGTCATCAGCTTCGAAAATTCTCTACAGGATGAAAAAACAAACAAACAAACAAACAAACTTTATTAAACCGGTTGACTGTCAGAATTTCCCACTTTTTTAAGATCATGGCGTCTTGGGCGCTCTTTCTCTAAAACAGGGACACCCAACGACTGAATGTTCCCAAATACGTCAGAAGTGCCTCAAATGATTTCCTCTATGCTTTAGAAGCCTGTTGTGTAATTTAGAGTTCAGTTCCCTGAGGCTCAACATTGTGTTCGGTGGGGAAGCGGTCACAACAACCTTTTTTAAATAGAAAATTAGTGCTTAGCTCATCAGCTGTTAAATCAGTACGTGTACGCCATGTATGTCTGGCGGCACACTGATAAATCCCAAATATTTTTGTGTTTTTACATATCAGCAGATTTGGGCTGAGCTTTGGCAATGACGACCCGGACGGCAACGACATCTTTACCTCGTCCGCTGTTTCTTTCTTCACCGCGATTATTCGAATCTGCTCAGGATGTTTCATTTATTACAAGTGAAATTTTGAATTTGAAAGCAAACGAAAAACAGCACCAGTGCTTAGAGAAGGAGGGAAAAAGTCACGGTTAGGTTATTCTAGTAGGTAAAAGAAAATCTCTTTTCATATTCTAGTCGTGCAGAAGACGCTAAGCTTTAGGTGGGCGGCATACTTAGATCACGGAGTATTTGTGTTAAGGTGTTTATCAAACAATAAATTTATCACGGCTATTGAAAATGTAAGGTTTGAAATATATTTACGTGTTATTTGAATTTAAACATACTAAATTCTTTACTTCTCACGGAGATTTTTTGCTCAACACCACACTTTAAGTTCCTGGTCTAGATCGCGCAAAATTCAGCTTTTATCGATTTCAAAGTTTTTTGTTTAATGTTGTCACAGTGATATCGATTTTACTTTAACTGCGTTTTGACAAACGTTAATTCATAGTCACTTTTAAGGCGATTGAAAAATATTGGTATGGTCTACGAAAAACTGTATTGAAACACCTTGATCTAAGCATCCGCACACCTAAAGCTTGCACGGGGCGAACGCTTAAAGAGGGCATTCATAAGATTAAGAGATTAGCGCATGGTAAAGCCCAAATACACGCGAGCTTCACTCAACCTATAATAGGGACTTTAAGATACACCGTTTCCGTGCACGGGTAGGGGTAATTTACCACTACGCGCAGCTGTAAAAACGGGTAGATTGCCTCTTATCCAGGAGAAACGGGTAGGCTACCATGTAGAACGGTGATGCCATTATCAGAGCTGGGAAATCATGGTCGCCTTTTGTACAACTGCGTGGCAAACATGTCCGCCTACCCGTACCTTTAGGCAGCAACCGTGTATCTTAAAGTCCCTATTGTGAGTCGTTTTTGGCTATGTTTAATATTTTTCAACATTTATCTCCACTGAGAATCTTACCTCGATAAAGCCATTAGTGGAGCCGACCCGGAACCATTTTCGGCGGACTTGAAGATACAGTAAAACAGCAAATCGTACCATGACAAACAGAAGGCATGCGTAGGTTGGAACAAATCCCAGAACATAAATGGATAACAATCTTTTGACTTCACCCTTTAGACACAATTACAACAGCTTTTACATTATATATCCATTAAACGCAAATGATATACATCACTTATAAGGTCAACAATCTGGACAACTCTAAACTGATTTCTGGGGTCTTCGCCCGCACACATTGTTCTCAAATATTGTAACTTCGGAGATCAAAACAATCCACGCCCCTCCACTTTCTCCTCCAGTCAAAGTTGGGGTGTCTTGATATCTTCCTTGCCAAATAATTATCACAGGCCGTTGTTTTACCGTGTTCTGGCTCTTTGATTGGCCATTTTGATCGTGTTGTATCGAAGTTTCGAAGTTGGTCAAGTCCCATAATGCAATTTGACAAAAACTCTAAACCCAGTCTCGTGCGCCACTTTAAACTAAGTGGCCAAATACGGTTAGCATTAGATCCCATCGGCCTAACCCCTTTGGACATCTTATAAAGTTTACACAACGTAGTATTCTTTATAGCTTCCACACCACTTACATTAAATTTCCAAGTCTCTTGAAATTTCTGCTTAGAAAATGTTCATGAAAGTGTAAGTCCGTCAATTTTTCAGGAATATCCAGAGTAGCGTGAATAGGAATCGAACCCGCAGCATAGAGTCCACAGTCCACCATTTATACCACTACGTCACTAAGGATTTGCTGCTGAGAGTAGACTTGATTTGAAGTTATACAGCAACAACCCTAACCCTAAATAGAAGCTAGCCGTTCCGAGACAGTGCCCAACCTTCAACACTACTTTCAGTGCTTAACCCTAATCACTTTAGTCAGTGCTCGAAACCGAAGCGATAAGGATTACTACGTTGTGTAAACGTCATAAAGGGGCTTATGGGTGTTTGGGCCAACGGGAACTAATCCTAACCGGCCAACACTGCCTATCCTGAAAAGAGCGTTTTCACATGACGTCACGGTGGCCATATTGGTGAAAACAAAAACAATGAAACGGCGGCCATGTTGGTGTAACAAGAAAATCCTCTGAGAGTCGAGCACGTTTTCTTGTGTAAACGCTTTCTCTTATTAATTAAATTAGGACTGATGCTGGCCACGTGAGCGAAAACGTTCTATAGTACTTCCAGACTGTTCATTGTGTACTTTATGACCACATGAAGCAACACATCGAGAAGCAAGAAAACTTAAGACAAACCCTGTGATCCACTGTCACTGAGTATATAGTGATCACTGAGTATAAAGTGATCTCATAAATTTACTTTCGGTTGTTAAAATTCTAAAGGTTAACGTCCTTACCTTCTACAAGGCTCTCAGCGAGATTGCAGAAAGCCTATATATCCTGCCACGTATTACCTATTACATGTCAGGCATTCTTAAATAACGTACTTTCATACGTGCCATTTTTTACATCGTGTTCGGTCGTTTCACCGCGAAATTTTGTTCCATTAAAATCGGTTTTGAAAAAAAAAAATGCACATCTGAAGAAGGACCTACATGCAGCCTTGTGGCTCTTCTGGAAAATGAATCAAGGTCTGAAGAGTTAGAAGAAGTCTCCTTGAAGTTAAATAAAACAGTTGAAAATAAACTCTTACATGATACGAACTCCAGCACTGGAAATTTATTCCAAGTTTGAAAAAGAACCTGGAAGCAGAAAAGAAAAAAAAAAAAGACATTTTATAAGCAGGTCAGAGTAAATGGAAGTATGTAGGCTATATCGTTTTTAATGAACAACTGTATTACAAATTTTTACCCCAGTCCGTAGTGAGGGTTGGTTGGGGGCGCAATTGATCATTTCCGGTTCCTGGGTTGTGTCACGAGTAGGAAAGGGATTCTCTTTTGTATTAATATCAAAATCGACAATAAGGTAAACACAAGCACAATACTTTTAAGATTGATCGGAAAACATTAAAAGACAATACAGTGATAAGAATTGTATGAGTAGGAGAGAAGTTAATTATGCATTGATTATAGTAATATGCCTTACAGATGAAGAACGTTTCCACTTGTGGTTTCAGGCCAGTGAGAAAGGAAACAGCAAATGATAAACTATTAGGGAAGGATTCGCTTCATGAGTGTTGCAATGCGCTGGAAAATTTCTCAATTTGGTGCCTTTCTGTCAAATTTAACCTGCGAAATAGGGTTCCGTGCTGGCAGAAGATGTTAACGAAAAATTAGCTGTAGGGTAGCTAGGCCTTTCCTTGGACTTGTTTGTATTGTTTCGACGAGGATTTCTTTGCTTGTATTTTCCTCGGGAATTTGTGCCAGCATGATTAGCGTCACTATTGCCATCATCATCGTCATCACATCCGCATCATTCTAGTCCTCCTCCTCCTCATCATCACCACCATCATCATCATCATCATCATCATCATCATCATCATCTTCATCATAACCATCATCATCACCATCTCCACCACCACCACCATCATCATCATCATCATCATCAACATCACCATCACCACCACCATCATCATCGCCCTCCTCGTCGTTATCATCAGGTGGATCTCAACTGGCCTTCAAAGAACACTCTTCACATTCCCTTGCTCTTAAAACGGACTTTTAGCTCCTCCAAACTGCGTTCCCCTAGCAGATTCTCATGTAAGTTCTTCCCGACCACTAAACCAAGTGATGGTTGCCAAAACAGAACGTGCTTAATTTATTCTCTTGTAACCTAATTCAAAATATACGTTTAAAAGAATTCCCCATGAGTGACTTCTGATAACCTAAACGTAGGACCCCCCTAGAGTACCGAGTATCCCTAGGGTTTTAAGTAATTCTATGTCTGACCTTATAGCGACGTAAAGAAATCCAAGAGAAGCTCCAACTAGTTTGTACTTTGTTGTAAGGCAGGCAAAAAATGGGTAGAACAAGATTCCATACACAAGAACAGCAATGAGGCCATGAAAAACTGTAAATTAAAGTACATAAGACCATAGGGCGTCATGTCAAAGAGAAACATACTACACCACATTAGAAATTTGGACTACATTCTCCGCTCATTTAGTTTAGAGAATCAAGTAGATCTCGAAAAGTTAAATATTCACCGTATCCGATAAATTATGGACAAACGAAATTAGCTGCAGCCTAGTTTCAAGAGTTTTGACAGTTACGTATTGCAAAATTTGCATTTTTCTTTAAAATGTTTTATTTCTATATTACAGGTAAGTGATTGGAATTTGGCATTTCACTTAATTTAGCATTATTTTATCAAATCTATCATAACTGTTAATACTCCAGGCTTTTTAAGTACTATTTTGAGGAAAACGTGAATCAAAATAACTAAATGACGTAATAAGCATTGTCTTAAATTTCTCTTGGGACGATTGTGATACCCAGGGGAAATTAAAAACAAAGTTTATGTAAATTTTAAGGGGCAACAAGGCCTGTTATGGTTTTTAAGCAAAATAAAATTCACATTTGAATAATTAATTCAAAATGTCACATTCAAGATGGCGGATGGTTCCAGTCCTTTCTTTGATAATAAATAGGGAGCTTAAGCAACGACGACGGCGACGTCAACGAGAACGGAAAAAATAGGCAAAACAACAACTTTGCACGTGCATCACGCTTTTTTGTACATATCTTTGCAGTCACTGCACGACTGCGTCGTGGAAGTGCCTTATTTAACGTTTTTGCCGAGGACGTGAACGAGAGAACGACTTTCTTTTTCTTTTCCTGAACTTCGATGCGGTCTTTTAGAATTAAACTCCAGAAAAAAATTGCCAACATTTGACGATACGAACGAGATGGAATAAGCGCGACAAAGTTTGAAGCAGTGCGAATTCACCCTTAAGTGACGAGTTCGTAGCCGTCGCCGTCGTTGTTGCTTAAGCTCCCTTATAACGTCGTCATGATAACGTCGCTGC
Organism: Porites lutea; assembly: GCF_958299795.1. Classification (NCBI taxonomy): domain Eukaryota; kingdom Metazoa; phylum Cnidaria; class Anthozoa; order Scleractinia; family Poritidae; genus Porites; species Porites lutea. The sequence goes on along the minus strand of NC_133208.1, from coordinate 17,844,230 downwards.
TATTGTTAAAGATTCTGAATGTGTTAGCTAACTTCATCTTCTTCAACTTTATCGGACACGTTCATATTTAAGTGGTAACACTTTTTACCTATTTTTAGGGGAAAGAATGGTGAAATACGGATTTAAGCCAATAAATTCAACAATATGAAATCCAATGACTTCACATCATGTCATTGTAAAATGACAACAAAATTATTTCTATATGTTCAAAATGATAAGTATATTATATATGCTGTACAGTCGACTCTCTCTTAACGCAGTTAACGAACACCTCGGTGAAACGGACACCTACAGTTGGTCCCTGCCTTTCTCGGTCACTCCTTTTAGTTGACTCTGTATGCTACACAAGGCTCCTATGTGCTGCTCTAAACGTAAGCTGGAGAGATTACATATCGAACAAGGAGCTCTACGGGGATCTGTCTCCAATTTCAACAAGTCTCTAGATACGTCGGCTGCAGTTTAGTGGCCACTGTTGGAGAAGCAAGAATGAGACTGTTTGCCAACTACTTCTTTGGGATCCAAAACACGCTAGATCCTGAAGGGGTGCCCAGCAACAACATTTATTGATCAACTAGAGAGTGACAGCAGTCTTTCGAGGCAGGATCTTGCATCTGTCATGGCCACCAGAAGGGAATGGGACAGACTTGATAAGACCGAAGTAATATAGATAAATAGATAGATAGACAGACAGACAGACAGACAGACAGACAGACAGACAGACAGACAGACAGACAGACAGACAGATAGATAGATAGATAGATAGACAGACAGACAGACAGACAGACAGACAGACAGACAGACAGACAGACAGACAGATAGATAGATAGATAGATAGATAGATAGATAGATAGATAGATAGATAGATAGATAGATAGATAGATAGATAGATAGATAGATAGATAGATAGATAGATAGATAGATAGATAGACAGACAGATAGACATCACTTTTAGACGAACACTCAGAGCCGGCCCCAAAAGTGTCCGTCTTAGAGAGAGTTAACTGTAAAACCGGTAAAACAGCCACTAAACTTTATTTTGTCAGAACTGGCCGGCTGGACCATTGCCCGAACAGTCAGTAAGCAAATGAACGAATCGGCTTTTTCCGAAAAGTTTTGGCTGAAAAACCATCTCCTTCGCGCATAGTATTTAGGATTTGACTTATCTGGCTGGATAGTGTTGATTAAAAGTGAAATTCTCATTACCATGGGAATGGTCTGGCCGGTCAGTTCTGACAAATGCAAAGCGCCCTAAGGTTTTCGGCTTATGGAGGTGTCCATTAAGAGAGAGTAGATTGTATAGCGTTCTAGCGGTTTTAATTTGAAGCCTGTTGACTCATTTTTTGTTCACTATCTGGCGAAAGAGGACCAAACTGTCAGGAAAAAACGTTGTTTACAAGTAGGGCTGACTGTGCGCGCCGCCTTTGGTTCCTAATGCCGTTTGGGTATGCGCAGAAGGCCAAATTTCGTTTTAGGGTTTCAATTGACACTGCTCCTCTATTTTAACTTTCCCTTTTTTCCTCGCCGCTTCTTTCACTTCCCCCCCTTTTTTCCATGGGAAAAGTTTTTCAGCGGACTATGGGGAAGGGGGGAAATTAGTTCAAGGAAGTACAGGCTGCGGTTCTGGAATAAATTTGATGGGCTACTGAAATATGCGAAAATTTATGCTCTGATGTAGATTTCTCTAAAACAAGGTGGGTACTTTGCTTAACCCTTTAAGCCTTAAGAGTGATCAGCATCGAATTTCTCCTTGTAAGATAAATGCTTTGTAAAACAGAGTGGTCGTGAGATCACACAAGATGAATTTGATTGATATTTTATCAACTTCTCCCCACTTGTTCTGTAGAAAATGAATAGGCGCAACTAATGAAAATTCAAATTTTGATCTTAGGGTTTAAAGGGTTAACGGATTACTCTGCTTCCCACCTTTGACCCAGGCGGGGCCGCCTAGAGGAAATAAGCCAGTTTTTCCCTCGGTGAATATTCGCAGACAAGTACTGGCCGTGGCTCCAAAGGTAGCGGCGATAGTGAACCTGTTGCTGTAGCTAAAACTACGCAGAAAGTTGATTGGTCTGAGGATGGATACAAACAAACAAAAAGCAAACAACGTATTGATTTATACGGTCAATGGCGTGACATAAATCCAAAAATATTTTGCCACTGATCTTTTCAAGCAATGTAAGAATTATTTTTTGAACATTTGCAGGCGCCAGCTTGTTTTGGACACCAAACATTAAGCCCCGTGCAAACAGACGCAACAATGTTGGCCAACATTTCTCAACATTGTTGGATGTTACATGTTGTGTCCGTTTGCACACCCTGTTGCGTGTTGTTACGCGCTGTTGGGATCGGAGTCGTTGCGCAAAGTTTGAAACCGGTCAAACTTTTAAGCCAACAACTCCCAACATTTCTTTTATTCCGTGATCGTCGAAGCGCAACAATGTTGGATCCGTGTGCGTAGCTCTTCCAACATTGCGCATTATACATGGTCTCCTTGGCGTTTACAAAGTCTTATGGGTTGTATGCTGCCCACGATGCACTGCAGGTCCCAACATTGTCGGGAGTTATCGCATCCTTTTGCAGACCACTGCCAACCCGGACGCAGCAATTCCTAACACTGTTGGCAACATTGTTGGCCCAAGTTTGCTCGTATCTTTAAATGTAAAATTTATTGGACATATCAAAAAGGCCTACTCTGGGACCATAAAACAACTAAGATCACCTTAAGAGGAAATTTATGTGTAGGATGTTTAGACTGATGGCAGCAGGGAATCGTGGCATGTTTACTTTTCTTGAAAAATGTCATCAAATAGGACTCGTTTTTGAAGAAGCGGCAGCATTCTGAAAAGATTGACTCAAGAACTACAGTCGACTCCCGATAACTCGAACCCTCGCTAACTCGAACTTCGCGCTTACTCGAACCAAAATCGATTGCCCCCGGATTTTCTTCATACATTTACTGTAATTTTACCTTCCGTAACTGGAACCCGCGATAACTCAAACCTCCCAGTAACTCGAAGTAAGTTTGTTTCCTTCAGCGGAATTTGTCTATATGACTTTACGCTCGATAACTCGAACTGTGTTTTAAGACCTTTTAATCGCGTGACAAGCCAAAAAAGTGTACTCAAGTTCGGAACATTAAAGTGATTTGAAAGCAACCCGTGTGTTCTCTGTCCTTACTTTTGTGCCTGTCCAGTTTAATACAGTATCCAGCTCTGTGTATTAAGAAAGCTTTGTTGCTTAACTCCTTTTTCAAAACTAATATCAATAAATCTACTTGCTGCCCTTCAAGTGAAGTGTGCATGACACTTGCATCCCTTATTCCCAAGTCCCATCCATTTCCTTATTTCCGTTTTTTTCCTTCGAACTCCCGATAACTCGAACCTTTTTCGATTTCCCTAAAATGTTCGAGTTATCGGGAGTCGACTTTAGTCTCTATATTTACAAAATAGACGATGTACAACTCATACATCATTTAGTTTATGGAAAACGACAGAAATGGGTAAATATTATATTGTTTACAAATAGTTCAGTTGAGTGTCGGAACCCTAAACCGCTTAAAAGAACACTTACACCAGTAGCCCTGGATGTCCATTGTAGAATTCAAGTTCAAGTTTTTTCCTTCTTTTGAGACATGCCAAAACAACAATAATGGCAAGCTAGAAAAGAAAAAAATTGTGAAGTAAAACATTGTCACATGGTAAATAATAAGCTCCGTGATCAGCTAAAAATTTGACCATCCAAGCAAGTCACATATCACACTGTATTGTATCGCGATATATCTACAGTATATGCACCACAAAAACGATCATTATTATAAGAGAGTTTTAGATCGGAGTTTACCGCGAACCTCTAACCGCGGTTTGCGGTTACCCGTTTGCGGTTCGACGTTCAAACATAATTCGATTTAGATTGGCGGTGGATTAGATTACGGCTGCCATTTTGAATCAGCAGCCATGAATGGCACTTGTTTTCAAGATCAAATAGGATTTATCAAATTCAGCATTTCGCAAGAATTTGTGCCTCTGTTAATAGAAGACTTGCTCCACAAGATTTTTGTATCATTAAGTGGGATAAAACAAGAATTATACGCTAAAAGGTTTCAGGTAAATGATATACGT
>NC_133208.1:17645112-17835112 GCF_958299795.1 Porites lutea | reverse complement strand
AAACCTGTATAGCAATACAAATTGCAGTTGGGGAGAAAAGGCACCTATGTTTCCAAAGACTCAGGGGCAACCAACGAGAATATAGTTCAAAACCACTTAAAAATAGCATTGTTAAACGTGTTTTAGTATTTAAGAGTGGCTTTCCGTAAATATCGACCCACGGTCGGCACAAGTTGAAAATTTGATTTCGCTCATATTTGGCTCATCGATATAACCCTTAATGAGTAATGAAATATGCCGTAGTTAGTTTTCCCAAATAACGTGTTCTTTTGTTGAAATTCGAGAAAACTCATTTTGCCCGTTCAGAGCTCAAAATCCACTTCCGGTAAAGCGAAATTTTACACAAATTCCATTGACTCGTAAGTCAAACCACAACGATTTGGCAGCCTTTGAAGAACACGAATAAGTTTTATGACCCTTTCTTTATTATAAGGCGATAAATTTGTGAAAGCTGTAATAATTTTGTGGCCAAAAAGGTATTGTTAAAAATAGGCCCTATTGACAATTTCTGCCGTTCAAAATTATAGGGATAAAATAATGCAAATTTTTACAATGCGCTATAACTTAAAATTCCGCAAATTGACTTTCTACTGCTTAACTAGGCCCAAATATATCAGAAAATCGAAACAAATCTCTGGGCAAACGATTTTAAGTAGCCCCCAAGACGTTGAGTTAAACCCTAATTTTGCCAAAAAAACGCGACATTGCCGTGGTTAAAAATAGCGTTACACGGCCCGTCACGCCAGTGTTACCGATAGATATGCTTTAAACAATTTACTTAAAGGCAGATTAAAAGCCAGTTCGAAATTAAATCTTTCAGTAAACCTATTATTCTCATTGATTGCAGCATTTTCTTCAGATACAACATTTAGGGTCCCTGGGATAGCGTCACACACTTTCATGTTCAGTTTCAGACTGGCGATTTCCCTCAAAAAATGGTATATAAACAGAACAAAATCTAAAACCTAAAACTGATTACTGAATGAATTTTTGCATTGAGAGATATTTGCGAATTAAATCATCGCCAATCAATGCCATTTGGTTTATAAAATCTAATTTCCTTGAAGCAATTTTAAAGAATAAAAATATTTTAGACTAAGTATTGGTGCAATAGTAAAAAAGCCGACTTTTGGGCAGTTCTACACTATACATTGTATCCAAACAAAATGACTCTTCTAAATAAGATAAGTGTATTGAAAGATTGAATATAGATTGTATGCTGGGATTTGGCATGTGATCAGCGTTGAATAGAATGATGAAAGTGAATCTGTCGTTAACACCGCTGGCGTGACGGGCCGTGTCACGCTATTTTTAACCACGGCAATGTCGCGATTTTTCGCAAAATTAGGGTTGAACTCGGCGTCTTGCGGGCTACTTAAAATCGTTTGCCCAGAGATTTGTTTCGATTTTCTGATATATTTGGGCCTAGTTAAGCCGTAGAAAGTCAATTTGCGAAATTCTAAGTTATAGCGCATTGTAAAAATTTACATTATTTTAACCCTATAATTTTGAACGGTAGAAATTGTCAATAGGGGCTATTTTTAACAATACCTTTTTGGCCACAAACTTATTACAGCTTTCACAAATTTATCGTCTTATAAGAAAGAAAGGGTCATAAAAACTATTCGTGTTCTACAAAGGCTGCCAAATCGTGTGTGGTTTGACTTACGAGTCAATGGAATTTGTGTAAAATTTCGCTTTACCGGAAGTGGATTTTGAGCTCCGAACGGGTAAAATGAGTTTTCTCGAATTTCAACAAAAGAATACGTTATTTGGGAAAACTAACTACGGCATATTTCATTACTCATAAAGGGTTATCGATGAGCCAAAAATGAGCGAAATTCGAATTTTGAACTTTTGCCACAAAAAGTCGATTTTGGTCGATATTTACAGACAGTCGCTCTTAAACGGTGGATATGGGCATATTTTTATCCCCTATAAACTTTTCATCTGTTCGGATTTCCTAGCTGAAAGTCTAGTGATCCGAAAATTATAGGGATCAAAACTTACCTGTTCGAAAATTTCAGCCAGAAAAAAGGCTCCCGAAAATTCTAGGTGACCTTTTTAGGGTAAAAATCCGTTGAAAATGGGTAATTTTACCATTTTTTAGATGTTCGAAAATCCTAGGAGAAGCAGGCAAGCAAGAAATTTTACAACAAATGCTCCGAAAATTCTAGATCTCAAATCGCCTTCCGACAGATATTTTCCCGAAAATTGTCGTTGGGTGCCCCTGAAGACTATCCTGAATGTTAACTTATCTTATCTTCCCAAGTGTACAGAATTATTTTGTAGAGTTTAGAAAATAAGAACCTGTTTCAAATTCTAGGCTTAACAGGGTCATGTATAGAGGAGGCCTAACTGCGCAAATTTTAGCCTAACAGGTTCTCAAAAACCAGGTTCTTTGTCGCCGGTTTTTACCATTAATATTTCATTTGACACTGTCGAATTTGATTCAGACGTCGCATATCACATGCAGTTAATTCTCGAATTAAATTTGGCACATGTGAAATTCGACGTTTCAACTTGACGTTAGGTACAGATGTAGCTACAGAAAAATTCGCTAATATTTGAAAAAGGATGACGTTTGAAACAAGGCGAAGTTTACGTCGCCGTTGTGATATTTGCTTTTAAAACCCTCAGTTAACGCAGGTGCACTGAAGCATAAGTGCGATTCCAAACTTACAAAATCTGTTTTAATATAGCCTAAATGAAATTTTGTTAGATAATTATGCTTAGTGTTATCACGAGACACTTGAATGCCTTCTCCAGGCTTAGGATTTTGAAACTGGGCAAGACGATTGTTGTTGGTTTTAAGTTACAGTTCATTAATCAGGTTCATGTCAAAAAAAATTGGATGAGGAAAGAAGCACTTAAAAGAATAAACCCGAAGGAAAGACGCAAACATTTTCCACCTGTGTGCAAGGAATAGAGCGGTTTTCACTTTACTGTCGAAAGTAATTGAGGAATTGGTTTGGTTTTGGTTTTACTACGCCTTTTGGTTTGCTAGTGTATTAACTTTGGTTTTGGTTTTACGACAGTCAAGTGAAAAAAGCTCTAAAGCTCACCAAAGATCTGAAAATGCTAGTAAGGTTATTAAGGATCATTCTACTAGTTCTATCAGTTAGAAACACGCGTCTATAAACACTGCTACAAACAATTATCACGCGTCTGGGAGATTTTGTCGCATAAAATGACCGAGCAAAATACACGAAGTGGGAAATTTTCTAGAAAATAAACGAGGTAACTGACATTGATGAACTAATTCTTTCACTAATTTTACTTACATGCTTGAATGCGATAACGTGCCTTTGCGTCAAAAACCCGTTCCAGCTACAGTGTATTATGCTCAACGCAATGTTTCCGAGAAAATAAACAATAGCCAGATGCAATTTCTAGGAACTAGGCCGGATACGAGAAGACCCTGGGGATGAGGTTGTAATACATCCATTATTTAAAAGCCTTGATTTACTTAGTGGTCACTTTCGCCGGTTTCACGATGACGTCTAAACTTAAATGATGTTAATTTTTCAACACAACTATTTAGAAAACGTCTTCCATTTTTTTTCGAATCTGAACGGCTCGACTGTAAATTTAAATGAAATATCCTATGGGAACGAGGCAAATGTGGTTAACAAAAACTGGTATCCAATACGTTTTTTGGGATTTTGCCATATGTGACGCTCTGGATTCGGGATTTTAAAGCAAAATCAGGGCGATATTTGGGAATGAAAGTACGCACGGGAGTAACAGAGTAACAGAGTCCACTCCCGATAACTCGAACCCTTGCTAACTAGAACCTCGCGCTAACTCGAAACAATCGATTTTCCATGGATCTTAGGCTCGATTACCAGCCACTGTTCGGGAAAATGAGCCCGCACTCATCTTCCCTCTCTCTTCGGGGAGGATCAAAGACCGGACCCAGGAGATGGAGGAAATTGAGCCTTATGGATTTCCTTCATACATTTACTATAATTTTACCCTCGGTAACTCGAACCCTCGATAACTCGAACCTCCCGCTAACTCGAAGTAATCTTTGTTTCCCCTCAGATCATTCCTATATAAATTCACCCTCGATAACTCGAACCATGATTAAAGCGCCTGACAAGTAGAAAAAAGTGTACTACAGTCCGAAACATTGAAATCAGTGCCGGAACTAGATCGTGAGATAGGGGGTGGGGGAGGGGGGAGGGGTAGTCATCCAGACCCTTAAATAAGAGAGAGGCCTGGTTTCCCCCAAAAAATTTTTCGGCCCTCCGGGCCTCACTTTAGTCTAAAAAAATAAGGGGGAGGGGGGGCAGCAGGCCCCCCCGGGCCCCTCCCTGGATCCGCCACTGGAAATTATTTTAACAACCATGTATTCTTTGTCTTTACTTTTTTGTCAGTCCAGTTAAAATACAGTGCCCAGCAATATTTATTATCAAGCTTTGAAGTGTGCATGTTACTTGAATTCATTCCCCATCCAATTTCCTCCTCTCCAGTTATTTGCTTCATACTGCTGATAACTCGAACTCCTGCTAACTCAAACTTTCTTTCGACTTCCCTTCAAGGTTCGAGTTATCAGGAGTCGACTGTAACCATCAGGATTACAGGATTGCATGAAATTTCGGGTCAGGGTCATGGGATTGAAAAACCCACTGGGGACCCTCCATCTAATCAGCGACCATCAGCGACCACTATACCATGGTCTGCTACACAGCTGTTTTTAGTGTTGTCACGCAATGCTCCTACTCAACATTGCGTGACGTCACTAAAAACACGATCAGTTTTAAATGCTTATTACATACATTGGGTGCGTTCCTTTGGTATTATCCAGATCAGGATCACCAATCCGAGATCACTTGGATCATGGTAGATCAATGATCCAATGAATCCTTGTTCAGAGTGGATTCATCGGCTCATTATTTTGATCTACCATGATCCGAGTGATCTCGGATCACTTATCCTGATCCGGATCATCTCAAAGGAATGCACCCATTTATTCTGGTGATCGACATGTTTTGAACCCCAACGTGTGACTTAAATGTTTGTCTTAGTTTTGTCATAAAAATAAAGGTAAGACAAAAGTGAGGAATTCACTATTGAAAATTTCAGAACTTTCAATCATTTGTTTGACGTAATGTCTGAGTTCCGGGTTGACATCAACTGGGTGACTTAGCCTGGGCTCGCTTCGCTTGCCTAGTTTTTCTTCTGTTTCAGCCTGTTTTTTGCCTTTTCCCCACTGCAGAGCCTTGTTCCAGGCTATGAGCAACTGTGCACAGCACAGTTGACTCCACAACATTCATTCTGCTACATAGATGAGTAATTTTAAGGGCACCCAACGACCAAATGTTAAAAATAAAACACATCAGGCATGTCTCAAGTAGTTTTTTCTATGATTTGGAAGCCTGTTTACAATAGTTAATCTGGAGCTGTCCTAAAAACTGCTTATCTGTTGGTGAGTCTTAGGGGAACTTAAATTAAAATGTTTTAGATGAGTTCCGTCCACATTAGAGGTTGCTACCTACAGGTCAGTGTACTTTTATACTTAATTTAAATCCTTGAAATAAAATTTTGTTTGTTTGGCTCCTGACCCAACACTGGACTGCCCCAGATTGCAGATCTTTCTGCCTCCTCAATATTGGCAAGATGTTTTCAGCTGTCTGTACTTGGCATTTTGTAAATTGCATAAGCAGTGCATTGAAATTGAATAGGAATTATTTTTTTTCTTTATTAAATATAGACATAAGGTTTCGACTGTATTTCACCTAGAGACCACAAGAGTGTAGTTTATAGCATGAACTTGGAATCCCTTGAATTACGCCTTTGTCTGCTTTCTTTAATTAATACAGTATTGAATAAATAATAAATTGTCCAGCAATATTTCCAAAGAAACCCACTGAAATTGAACCTTCCTATATGTTGTGGCACAACATATAGGAAGGTTCAATTTCTCTGAAAACAATCTGCTCAGGGATGGGCACAGTAACCAGTGACAGGGTGATGGTAAAGAGAGGATGTCCTTAGGGGTCCACCTTTGAACCGTTTCTGTGGAATATTTATCAGAATGATATACCTAATGTAATGTCAAAGGCAAATGCAGCAATGAACAGTGGTGGCCAGTAAAGGAAAAAAACCAAAAGCATGGAAAAGATTCCGGTAACAGATGGTGAGATGATTACAAAGTAGTACCACAAAAATCTGTTGAAAGTGACAGTTTCTATGGTTGTGGGAAATCCAAAGGAAGAAAGGAGAGTTGATCTGGGAATTTGTGGTGAAAATGTGGAACAGACAAAATCCACTAAAATCTTAGGTGTAAATCATGACCATAAATAACTTTAGAGATCACAAACATGATGTTTGTAAGAAAGTAAGTAGGATGGTAGGAATACTGAGAAGGCTTAAAAGAATTTTATTCCAGTCAGCACCAAATTACTTCAATATAAATCAGCAATTATGTGGCCACACCTTACTTTAATTGCCCCTTGGTATGGTATTTTTGTAAGGCATCTGACAGTTGTAAAACTGAAGCGTTTACAAAAAAGAGCTTTAAGATTAGTATTATAAGACTACCAATTACAGGTACAAGAGCTAAGTTAACCAATAATTAATTATTGGATAATGTACCAGTCAATTCCAAAACCGCCCATCCCACCCCCCCCCCCCCCCCCCCCCCCCTCCCTCCAGCATACCCAGGGCATTTGACCTGAGTTTTGCTCTGTCCAGTGTAGGTTTTGGGTTTTGGAATTGACTGGTACATAAGGCTGAGTATGATCTCATGAAGAGGAAGGTGTTTAGCCAAGGTGGCTCTCAGATATCTGCATATAAATTTTTCGTGTCATGCAAGAGGTGGATCCAATAACTGTTTTTACTGTTCGTCCAAAATAACTCCTAGTTGCAGTAGTTGAAAAACAAGCTAGAGCATGCTTACCTCGATCTTTATTTGGATATATCTGGGTGTATGGGGGCATCATCACTCATTCCTTCAGTACTTGTAAACTGCACCTTAAGCAGTCTGGCAAAGTCCCCCAACCAGTGTTGTAAATTATCCCTGAAAAGCCCTGTGGGGAGTGGATAATAAGATATTTACAATTTACAAGGTTATTCTTTAGTTCTGCAGATAATCTTCACATTGTAGATGTCCTACGTTGAGTTTTATTCTTGGTGTTCTTGAACTTCTAGCTATGTTTATAGGCAGAAGTTCCCCTAATTCGCGCAACGTGTGATCAAAATATTCCGCCATTACTACCTCATCCCCAGGGCGCAGCCGCGGGAATCACAGGCAGCCCATGTTAATATCCAATAGAGTCCAAGCTACCTGTGCCCAAGCTACCTGTGCATCAATATTATTTATTTATTTATTTGTTATTTTTACAATTTCAGGGTGAAAAAGACTAAGAAATATAAGAAAGAATAAATATGTTCGTTATCACTAAAAGTGCAAGGATTTTGTCGATGTGAAAGGTGTCAACTAACTAATAGTGAAGTCATTTTTTTGTTGTTTGCTATGGAGGTATTCTGCTTCACAGCCTACGGTCCTTCCCACAAATGGCTGCTGAGAACCGAAACACATTTGTGGCTGTGTGGGCGATCAGGCGTTTTTATTTATTTATCTTTTTTTTTTATTTTGTTTGTGATGTGAGGGTATGATCGTAGGTTCCTTGTGAAACTGTGAAGGTACAGCAGTCGAAATGTAACTGCGAATTTGAGCCTGGTAAATACATGGAACAGAATTTTTTTTCTTCTAGACCGCCTTTGCCACTGACTGAAAAAATCATCTTTCTAATACCATTAATTTTTCTTTTTGTGTCGTGTTTTTCGACTTCAGCTCACTCTTGCCTACGTCGGAATATCCGAAGGGCCCACGAAGTTAACACTACAAACTTCGGAAGATTTCCGTGGCCGGAAGTTGCCTGAACGTGACTGACTATCACATGACCTATTTCACTAACTCAAAAATACGTTTGCATCGTGGAAGTCGAGTTTCAGGAACGTCTTTCCAAGATGACGGTACAGTTCTCCTGTTTTTGGGCTCTAACTTCTTTCATTGATGACTTTTTAAAGAAAAATATTAATTTGGTTCCTTAAATTTGTTCTTGCATGTGTGAAATAGTCTTACGAAGACGAGGAAAACTTTGGAAGCTACAGTGTTGTAGGATCATTTCCTAAAGATTTTGGGTTAGATCGCTCTCTGTTCCTTTGTAGTATTTTAACTTATAACCTACTATACAATGATAGAAGTAGAATTCTTTTTCAGATTGGTTGTTTGACCATTAATGGCCTCGCGATTATAAGGTCGAGTCTGAAAACTACTTCAAAGACAAGATCGGTGTTGTCAAACTCTGACAACGTGAGCTTGAATTAATATCGAAGCTTGCTCGATATTAATTTTATTTTCACTAAGAGGCTTCATTATTTTTGGATAAAGTAGTTAACTTAACGAATAAACAGAAGATAATCATTTCCTTAATGAAACTAAAATTCTAATTAAAGATCCGTTAGCTGAAATGCACATGCATGGGCGCGTGACCAGAAGCTTGTGCAATTCTTACCTGCATCCCATGTTCAGTTATAAATTGAGGAAGAACAAAACAGCCCCATGCGAAAAGTATCTGAATTCACACATGAGTTGTGCTACATACTATAAATAAAATAAGCTCTTTTGGTAGAAATTGTAATGTCAGTAAGTTTCTGTTCGCCGATCGGGATCAGAGATGGTCAAATTACCAAGTAAAACTGAATTAATATTCGTACCAACAAAAGTAAGGCTTGTGTTCGCGGGAAATTAAAAAAGTTGGCTTGTTTGTGTTTCAAACGTCAAATTCTCTGAACTTCCACATACATGTACGTCAGATTTTTCAGAGCAGAAGCTATCGAGTAAATATTTATTAGAGGACTGAAAGTAAACCTGCTTTCAATTTCTGTGCAAAGGTTCACCAAGCTATATCTTGAAAGTTTGTCACAAGTGTTAAAGCTGGTTTTCACCAGGGACTAAGTTGGAAGGTCAAAGTTGGAATCAGAAGCACAAGAGAATTCCACTTATGACTCCATTTCTCATTAGTGACATAGACTAGATTATCGGAGCAAAGTTAGTAGAGGAGACTGGTTATGAAAGGCGACAAACATCAAATGATGAGCTTAGTTTATTAACATTAAGAAACGGCAGATGTTTTCTCAGGTTTCAACTTATTTCTAAAATTGTACACAGTTTTCAGTGGGCAGGGCAGCCAATCTCACATTTACCTCGCCGATCCAACGTACACACAAGGGAGCTCAGGGACGACAATTTACTACATCTACATGTACTAAGAGCCAGGACAACCATGGGCCAAAGTACCTTTCAGTACTTGCTGCAAAAGACTAAAAAAGGCTTCCAACACTCACAAGGGGCATATCTAACTGTAATTCTTTTAATCAGCAATTTTTAAGTTTTTATGTGACGAAGATGGACACAGTCACCAATTCTCAGTTTTATGACTCTTTTTTTAAATGTTGCTTGTAAGTGTAAAGGTCAAATAATACGGGCAACATTTTCGCACAACTTGTCGCGCAAGTTGAAAAGGGCTGTTGCCCGTATTACCATCTTCACTCTCAACTTGTCACGCAGCAAATTTTGATGTTGCAAGTTGCGGCTCTTTAAGAGAATCATGCGCTGTGGTTGGTTGACAGTGTGTTCTTGTGTTAGCAAACAAAATGGCTTGTTGACCTTCTGTGGTTTCTTTTTTTTACTTCGCTTGTCAATGCCGTTCTAAGGCTATGTAGCTGTTTTTTAAGACAGTTTGGTGAAATGTTAAAGTTTTGACATAACTTATCCAGAGCTCTTGACCTCCGTGGCTTGTTTTTATACTCTGGTCCACAAGTTTCCCACAGACATGGGTGCTTTTGAAGTTCTTTGCACAAATATTTTCTTTGGGCCTCTGAAATTTTTTCACTAATAAATTCACACTCTTGGGTCTCAGCATTCTCAACCTCCACAACCTCGGCCATGTTTACTTCCTGCCCAAATCGGATATGCCCGAGCTCAAGCGCGCGCTTACTCACCATCTTTCCCGCATTTTTGGTGCGGGAAAATTGAGCAATCACAAGTGTTGTGAAGTGTAGCAAGTTGTGATGCAAATGATAAAATTGAAAGTTTGTTGCAAAAAGTAGAACTCAGGTCTACTTTGCACAACATGTTGCCACAACTTGCAACATCAACATTTGTTGCGTGACAAGTTGAGAGCGAGGGTGGTAATACGGGCAACAACGCTTTTCAACTTGCAACGCAACAATATTGCGCGACAATAGTTATATTATTATTTAGATTTTCTTTTTTAGATTTTTTATGCTGCACATGACTTAACACCAGCTGTAGGCTGATTCATAGCGCAGAATGAATATACATGTAGCTTATTATTATTATTATTATTATTATTATTATTATTATTGTTGTTATTTTGCATTTTGGTTCTTGAGACCCTCTCCTTCCCAATCCTTTCTGTAGGGGAAGTATAAAGAATTTTGTTTTAAACTGTAGAGTGTGTTGGAAGGAGGCTTGTAATAAGTTCAATGTTTCTTCTGCTTCACCTTCTGATTACAGCTTTGACTCCACATTAGTCACAAATGAAGAATTAGCTGTTAGTTAAGTTCTTGGTATATAGATTTTAAAAATTTTGTAAATGAAATGGGTTTGCCACAGACATCTGGCCCCGGTTGTTCAAACATTGGATTTTGCTTCCACCAAATAAATCACTATCCAGCTGATAAGACAGTGGTTCTCGTATGCCACTGATGTAACTGCGATGAAGCCGCCAACACCACCTGAGCTACTTCTTGGACAAATAAGAACAAATGTTGTAGGTAGCCCAGCAGCATTTGAGAACCAGGCTTAACCGAAATCAGTTGCACTATCCAGTGGGTATCTATAGATTTATCCGTTGGATGGATAGCCTTAAGTTATGCACTCTTTGAACAACTGGCACCTGCATTACTTGTCAATTACTTGTGATCTTACCCTCTCAGATATGGACCAGAAGATCAGGATGATATCGCACACAGTGACAGCAAACCACGCATTTTATTGCTGGGTCTCAGAAGGTTTGCCTGTTCTATCATTCATACGAATTATAATTTTTATAATAGTACAGTGTACAACCTTGTATCATGTTACAATGATGACTGCATGGAGTTACACGTAATTAAGTAATTAACTTGTCCAATAATGAAGTACATGTAGCTGTAAAGGCTCAAAGTTGTCTAAAAGGTGTGGAAAACTAGATAAAAGAGTTACAAAGTTTGTCAAAAATTAAGTGACAAGGGTAGTGAAAATCAATGCTGTACATCTGTTTAATACTAACTTCATGTATATCCAATTTTTAGGAGTGGCAAATCTTCTATTCAGAAGGTTGTATTTCACAAGATGTCTCCAAATGAAACTCTTTTCTTGGAGAGTACCAACAAAATAGTAAAAGATGGTATCCTTTAACAAAAAAGAGTTATAATTTATTATTTACATGCAATACTGCATGTACGCTATCAATTCCTTTTAGACACTAGGTTCTTCTGATCAGTGTTAAATCTTAAATACTATAATGCAACCCTCCAAGTTGTGACCATTTTAGTCGCCATAGCGCCTAAAATTTTGGAACTGGCGACTTGATTTGGAGAATAGTTGCCAAGCTGGCGACCGTGAAGAATAGGTTCGTGTTGTGGCATAAAGAAACAGAAATGGTAATCACTTCTACTGAAATATGAAGAACATTTATTCTAGCTGATTTGAATTACATTACTTTTTTACTTTTCCGTTGAAAAACATGCTATATAATAAATTGAAAACTTAAAAAAGTCCCAGAGCTAAGCGTTTTGAAAATGAACATCCATGAAACTTGACTTGCATTCGTTCGCCTAATCGCCTTCAGTCTGTTGCCTTGCACGTGACATTTTAACTTTTGACACGTGACAAATGGCACGCAATCGAAGCGCCTTGCTTGTCAACAGTGACGATTTCTTCGATATCTTAGGAATGCTTGTCTAGCCAAGTTCGGTGGTTTTTTAACTGGACTACATATTATAAATATTTTTGAATCAATACTGAAACAATCTAATAACATGAAGAGGGAGAGCTAAATTGGTGCAAATTCAACACAGAACATTATGTGATAACCGTAACATGTGAACCGTGCTGCGAGTTGAATCGCGGTTTTGTAAGCAAAAGCGATGATTGTAAGCGAAACTAAACACCGCAAAACTGACAACTTATGGTTGTTGCAAAAAATGTTTTTTTTTAACACCTGTAGCGATGATAAAGGAAAAAGAAAATTTATTATTTCGTAAGCGGCATTTTTGTTTGGGTTCCTTTCAATTGATTGGGAAAAACATTTTTTCCCAGTACAACTCGTTGCGGAATATTTTCATGTGCGCAATGTTATCTCTATAAAGCAATGATTTGATTTAGAAAACTTGTCGATCTTCCTATACTCTCCTGCCTTTGTCAGGCTTTCGCAATGTCTAGCGATATTAAAAATGCCCTTTTAAATCTCCAAAAATATTTGTTAGTTGGGGAAACAAGTTCATCATCAACAAAAGTCGCAAAAGATATGCGAAACAAATAATTATCAGAAAAAAAATAGGTCGCCTATCAAGTTGCGACTGGGAAATTTTGAACACATTAACAGAGGATGAGTTAAGTTCTGCTCTCATATACCAACTGGGGATTATACAGAAGGATTGAAGGCCCTAAAGACAACTGGAAATGGTAATTGTCTTTACAATTCTGTTTCAGTATTGATTCAAGGAGATGAATCTGCAAACCTTATTCTCAGACTATCAGTAACTAATGCCTTGCACAATAAACGAGTAATTTATAGACAGTGCTACATTTTTAGTTAAACTTGCTAACTGCTTTTGTTAAGGACAATTTTGATATATTAATTTATTACTATAATTTGGCGCCTAAAAATTTCCCCTGGCGACTAAACCCAAAGAGCTGATCGCCAAATGGCCACTGAACAAAAATTTTAACTTTGAGGGTTGTAATGTAAGGTTTTTTATGTGTGTGTACAAGCTCACGTTGTCTGGAGTTTTGCTTGCAAATGTGGATAATAAAATTTACATTTTATTAATTAATTGTACAATATTTTAATTAACGAAGTGTAATAAGCTGGAATGCTCTGTGCATGCAAATGCAATCACCATATGTTTAAGTATCCTTAACTTATTCACTAGATATTTCAAATAGCTCATTTGTACAGTTTCAAGTAAGCACAATTTTATCTTTCCTTTTATTGTATCTAATACAGCTTTGTCTGATAAGTTTGATTGCTCAGATTCTCCTTTTTCTATAGAAATTATTGGAAGGAAATGGAAAATTTGGCAGATTCATGAAATCACTTCTATGAACTAAACTTAATTTTATAAGAGATCATTACATGTATGTTCTGCTCCATAAAGTATTCCATCCTACCTCTTTGGATGGTTAATGGTTTGAAACCTCTGCCCATCCAGAAATTCAAACTGTACTTTATATACATGAATTACACAATAATGTTGTTCCCCATCTTTATCAATTTACACTTTGGAATAAGATTTTATGAAAATTACTGCTAAGCCACCCAGCCAGGTAATTGCCTCCAGGGGCATCAGACACTTTTGAAAACCCTGTACAGTTTCTTGGCAAGCATAAAACTGCATCAAAAGTTTTGGATATTTTTTGGTGAGTTTTTTGGATCCCAGCATGTGTTAAAAGTGGTTCTTATGAATAATCAATTATTATAATGGTTTTGCAATATTGTTATTGTTGTTGCAGATATGGGACTTTCCTGGACAGATAGATTTCTTTGACCCAGCATTTGATTCTGAAGTGCTGTTTGGTCACTGTGGAGCTCTTGTCTTTGTCATAGATGCTCAGGTAAAACTGTTCCCCTTTTTCAGAATTAGTGGGAAACCGATCTCTTTTGTTATTTTAAGAGACAGCTAAAGGAGCAACAGCATTTGTCAACCAGCATTAAAAAAAGAAAATGAATCTAGTTTAATGTGAAATAGGAGGGAGCAATGTACATGTACCAAAAGAATAATGTTAATTATTGTATTTACAGCGTTGAATATTGTTCCAAGTTCCTCATAAGAATAATTTTATTCTTTTCTGTTTTTTTCCCCTCAGGATGATTACATGGAAGCCTTAGGAAAACTTCACATGACTGTTACAAGAGCATACAAAGTAGGCTTGAAAATTGAGTTGCATAATTTTATGATAATATAAATTCCATATAATTATATGTTTCATGTACGTGTCAAATTTGATTTCAGGTTAATTTTTTTTAACGTAGGTTGATTTTCAATTTCCTTTGTCTCCTACAGTCTGTAGCCCTAATTATTCACGAATTAGGACTAGGAAACAAAGGAAATTGAGAATGGACCTAAGTTAAAAAAATTTAACCTGAAATCAAATTTTTGAACCAGAACTTAAATACACTGTACCATACAATCATGTAAAATATGGTTCATACAGTCAACTCCTGGTAATTCAAACCTTCAAGGGAAAGAGAAAAATAGTTTGAGTTACCAGGAGTTCGAGTTGTCAAGGGTTCAAGTTACCAGCGTTCGACTACCATAAAATTATTTTTCCAGTAAATATGGTCATTCTCTTACTCCTTGGTGTCTGAATATCAGTTCTCAAACTCATTAATAATTCATAAAGAGAAAACAAATAAAATCACAACCGTGACGGTGGTTTGGATATAGGTTACTAATTATCATAAAATTTTGCGAAATTTATCTTTGATTTTCTGCAAGAATCATTATTCATTTGGGAAGCTATATCAAAAACTCCACTTGAGAAGTGTTTCATCTATATCCAGACACCTCAAAGTTGGTCTCAAACAACACGGCTGCGCCTCATATTTCAGCCCACTTCTCAGTGTCTGGACATGGGATGAAACACTGAGTGTCGTTTTTTATGTATTACGTGAAATGCTTGTCTTTCTCCTCTTTAATATGTCAACTTCATTTTTTTCAGGTCAACCCAAACATAAAGTTTGAAGTTTTCATCCACAAAGTGGATGGTCTGTCAGATGATCATAAAATTGGTGGGTTCAATTTGGCACTTATACATGTAGTTGCAAACTGGCTGCATTTGGGGAGTCAAATATATTTATTATTGTAGTTTATGGATTCTTTGCAGCAAGTTAAAGATCCCTTTCTTAAGAGAAAAAAAACCTACTGTATAGAACACATTGATCTTAAAAAAAATTCTCTCAACTATTCTTAAAAGAAATGTATGAAGATAACTCTCGAGAATTTGTTTGTGGATCTTAAGTTTAAAAGGGTTAAAAACAAACGGACTGATCCTGACTGTACTGGGCTGTCATTAAAAACATCTGAGACTCTCCAAGATACAAGGATCCTTGTTTTAAAAATCAAGACTTTGTGATGAAAAGTTATATTCTTTGACACAGAAAGTCACACTTAAGAAGAGACTTTCAGACTCAAAATCCAGGATTCAAAGATTTCTAGGTTAGCTCAAAATTTAAAGAAACAGTTTTTAGAGGTTTTTCCACAGTACTTCTTACATGTAGTACATTGATGCACACATGTATATAATAATTATTTGTATATGCGTGACACTGCTGAATGTTTTGTTTCACAGAAACACAACGTGATATTCACCAAAGAGCAACGGATGATTTAACAGATGCTGGACTTGAAGGTCTCCACCTGAGGTCAGTTTTGTAATGGCTGTCCACAGGTAGTTAGTGAGTGGGTTGGCTGTAGCGAGTCTCATACTCCATGACTTTTTGCTACCAGAGTGTTACTTGAATGGAAATTCCAGAAGGAGTATTAAAATGTAGTAAATTAGTTTAATTTTTTATTCCTCTTTCTTTTTTGTTTCAGCTTCTACTTGACAAGTATATATGATCATTCTATATTTGAGGTAAGTTTCTAAAACTGATTTTTTTTCAGTTTTGTACAAATGTAAAAACATGCAGAGAACATGTGAATCCTGCATGGTCAATCATATAAACAAGATTGAGATTTTTAATGAGGGTCTCCTGAATTGCACACTTTAGGGTGGATATCTACTCAAAATTCAAAGGTGGCTCGCATGTCTTGTAACAAATCCTAGTATTGGCTTAGAAAACAATGAAACAAACAAAACCAACAATGAACTCTGATGCTGAAACAATAGTAGTGCAAGCTATAGACAGGGGCACATTACTGACAGTGACACATTACTGACAGGTGCATGGCTACCGAAAGTTCATGAATACTACTCCTCTGTGATTTCTTGAATGCCTTGGAATTTTAAAATCTTCTTGGATGTCAGTACTAAATGATGTTTTCAAAAAATATAGTAATCAATAATTAAATGGGTTCTCATCAGAAACGAACAGTGGAAATTTTCTGGAATTTTGTTCTCATTCATTCAGTGGCCTGAATGAAAGATGAGTAAACCTCATTATTATGATTATTTTTTAAAGGCCTTTAGTAAAGTGGTGCAGAAACTAGTACCCCAGCTTCCAACCCTGGAGAACTTATTAAATATTCTTATAACTGTAAGTATTCGTCACAATATTATTGATTTTTGCTGTTATTTCTTTGAATTGTTTTTTGTCAAAGCCAAGAATAGAAATTGTTAATTAACATTGTCCAGCTGTATAGATGGACAAGTAAATAAAGGAAGAGAGTTGTTTTTATTATGAACTGACTAAATGACCAGCTCCCAGTACTTTTTTAGTTCAAAATTATTGGTTTATAGTGCACTGTTGCACCATTATTGCAGTGGTCGGGGGTGCGAAGGAATCACATATTCAAGCCTAATTTTTTTTTCAGGCTTTCAGTCTATTGGCAACTACAGCAAAAGTTACATCATTAATTTTGATAAAATATAATAAGTAAATAATAAGACTTTTAATGGCTTTCACAATTACTGGTTAGCCCAGTAGTTTACATTGGGGGCCCACAAATTGATTATTCAAGACATCCTGCAGTTCTAATAAATTTATATGATATTTATGTATCTATTTTTTCAATGGTACAGTAATTAAGTAAGGAAATGAGTTGGTAACCCAAAGACTATTTCTTTCTTCAGAATTCTGGTATTGAGAAGGCCTTTCTATTTGATGTTGTCAGTAAAATCTATGTGGCCACAGATAGGTATGTACATGAAATATTTATTATTGTATCTAAGATGCACTGCATCAATAAAAATAATAAGATTTTCAAGTGAGCCCCCCATTATTTTCTACGAAACTTTAAAAAAGCTAAGGCACACTACATGTAGCATCATTGTGGGGCCGTCACTAAGTTTTCAAGTTACTGCCTATTATGCCATAAGTAGGTAGAGAATTGAACAGCCTGGAAGCTCTTTTGGTGTTATTTTTCGTTTGTTTGTAATGAAAGCAGGTGGGAGTTATCCTCATAGTACTTGTAGCTGGGGGAATCCCCCAGCGAGCAGCTCGCATCCCTTGGCCCTTGGCCCTTGGCCCTTAGTGTCAGCCCTGGTACATTGTACAGCTGTATGCTAAAGTACAGTGTAGAAATGGCCTTTGAGTTAGTTGGGGTTAAGGGTCATTGACTAGCACCAAACTCTTAAGAATAAGGGGCATGGAGAGGGCAAGTTTTTCATAATTTGATTACTGGATAGAATAATTTTGAAATTCTCTGAAATTAGTTTTTTCCTTTTTATTTCAGCTCTCCAGTTGATATGCAGTCATATGAGCTCTGCTGTGATATGATTGATGTAGTTATTGATATTTCCTGTATTTATGGGTGAGCAAAGGTTTTTTTTGTTGTAGAGAAATTATAAGCTTAGAAGTTGACTGTGGGTGTAATTTTTTGTATTCTTTTCTCTTCAGCTTTCCATTAATGAGTAACACATTACTGGAAAACGATAGCCCTCACAATAAGATAAATGTTGATGAAATGACCTCAATCGGTAGTTAATCATTTCCTCCAAAATCACTGCCACTCATCCCCACCCCCTCCCCCCTAACTATCCCCACAGACATCCGAGGGCATGTTGCATTAGGTACATAATGGGGCAGATAGACTGTCCAAACGTAATTTTTCCATCAATTTTTTTCATTTCACTTTTTAAGCATTGAATTCAATTAATTGTTGCCACCCAATAACGGTACACATGAAATGGTGGAAATCAAATTAGCCAAAAACAAGTTACATGTAGTTTTAGCATTGTGCCCAAGTTTTCACTTTTGACCCCACCTACAGCTGTATCATGAATGAAAGTTTTTGAATCCTGAGAAAAAGCAATACTTTGTCTTGGATTATTTAAGTTGGGCCAGATGAGCTTAAACAGTGTAAATTAAGTGTCAAATGTATTAATTTTCAGGTTAAGAGACGAAGGAGACAGCAGTGCTTATGATATGGAGTCCTCATCAATCATCAAACTTAATAACTCCACTATCCTGTACCTCCGTGAAGTTAATAAGTAAGTTATTACTGATGAAAGGTTTGAACTAGAGTCATTTCATAAGTTGGTTGAATATGATCGTCCCGGTGAGTGTAGTCCCAGTTGTTCGAAGGCCGGTTAGCGCTAACCCGGGGTTAAATTTTAACCTGGGTCTCTCTCTGTTTTTTTGTTTTTTTTTTTCATAAAAAACATTTTCTCGGACAATTTTCTCTATTCTTTTTAGAGTTGTCAATCATCAAATTGTAGACAAAAAGAATTAAACTGACTTTGCTTTTTAAGCTTTTAAATCTGAATTCAAAGTTCGCACTAACCCTGGGTTATCTTAACCCAGCTTTCAACAACCCGGCCCCGAATAGGACTGTTGTTGACAGTGACTGACGTTTCGACAACCTGTGCGCGCTAGTCATCTTCAGAGTAAGACTACCGCGCGATCTATCTCTTAGTGAATTCGTGAGACAAACTATAAACCAAACCCTTTATAGTTTAATGTAGTTTACCAAGAACAGTGGAGCAGAAGTCCAAGTGTTGGAATCGACTAAGTAAAACATGTCGGTTTTTTCTTCTTTTTTAACAGGTTTCTTGCGCTCGTTTGCATTTTACGGGATGTCAACTTTGAGAAGAAAGGTCTGTGGGTCGACATATTCTAGTGCAGTTTATTGTAGTTGATTCATTCATTTTTTAGAACCTTGTGGAGAAGGTCTGGTTTTTGAAGAAGCGAGGAAGAAGAGGGGTTAATGTGTGTTAATAAGTTAGCATAAAGAGCTGAATCAGCCATTTATCGGGACTAAAAGATGGAATTGTTGACAAAAAGAACACGACGAAAGTATTGGCCATTCATTTTGGGTTTCACTTAAAAGTTATTTATTTATCACAAATGAATAATAAATAAATGAGAGTTGGTCGGTCTTGTGTCGAATTGCATTATGGAACTGTTTTGCGAGACGCTATCGCTTTACTATTTTATTGCCTATTACGAGGTTGCGCTGAAAACTGAGTTAAAAATCGCCTACGGTGGATTTCCACTGTCGCGTAAATTTTAGGTGCGTTTTCGTGGGTAAATAGAATTGAGGCAATGTATCAAAGGTCGCGCGTAAACCTAAAAAATGAACCTCGCTAAACTTTTACGTTTACGCGAGACACTGTGGTACAGTGCCTCAATTTTAGTTTCGTGCGGCAATTTACGTGCGTGCGCACGAAAAAATTACGTGACAGTGGAAATCCACCTTAAAGGACCTTGCTTAAATGCCGCGCGCTATTTTGTACCAAATCTAATTAACGACTTAAGTGCGACAACAAATTCAAAGGGCGTACATACTAAATGAAACCGAACTAACAGAAAAATATCAGTGATTATTGAGACAGTTTAAGTAACATAATTGCTTTTGTTGTTTTAGGTTTGATAGACTACAATTTCTATTGCTTCCGTCAAGCCATAAGTGAGGTATGTGGAATTTCTTGTCAATTTAGGACCGCGAGGTTTAGAATCTGCGATTGATATTCATGTAAGAATATTTTGTTCCTATGATCTTTAGATCTACACAGTCTCCTGCCGGTTGAGGCCATCCCAACAAGTTGGGAACCGATATCAAAATCATGGAAGGACTTTTCTTGTGCAAATAGAATAAATTGTTGCACTTTGTTAATAGAATATATAATTGCCAATAATGCCAAAGCATTTAATGTTTGGTGTGTTTCCATATTGTGTAGTTCCAGAAAATATCCATACCCCCAACGGAGGGTAACGGAAATTCCGAGCGGGGGAGGGGGGGGGGGGCAAAAGAACGCAATTTTCAGCATTAATCAAATACCATAGTGACTTCTTAATAGGTGACCCCTTTTGTGGTATAACTGTGGCTACGGGCTTTTTCACGTCTCGGATAATGGCTTTTGTAAAGTCTCTTGGTCTAACATAGGGGAAATGCCGAATTCAGGAGAGAAAAAGTGTAAATGCTCTATTTGTTATCTTTTCCTAAAGGTTTTTGAAGTCAAACGTCAGATGAGATCTGTCTCAGATGTTGGATCCCACTCCGCCTCAGCCGCCTACTCAAACGGCAGTGCCGTGCCGGGCCTGGATCGAGAACGAAACGAGAACGCTGTAGTGGTGTAGCGCATGCGCGAATGTTCTTGATTTGTAACAAATTGTTAAACTTGCCGCTTCGATTCATACCGCATTACTAATGCGAAGAATGTACTGAAATCCGCATCATTTGATGGACAAGTTTGCCGTTAGGTATAATGCCATGTATACTGTTCGTGCGGCCGTCGCAGACGCGTGGTCATTAGGATCTGATCTGAGGACGGCGTCGGCGGTTAATTCGCTTCTCTCAATCTTCATTTAGATTATTCCAACTCACTTACTCTGTCAAATGTAGGCGAACTCTCCTGGGTCGGGTTGCATAAAACATCTTAAGATTAAGAGAACTCGTAACTATTATTTCAAAACAGTAGGTTATTGTTTCAGAACAAAAGTTAAGAGCCCTCTTTATCTTATCTTAAGAAGGCTTTATGCAACCTTGCCCTGGAGTCGAATCCTTAAGATCCATATCCAAGTTTAGAAAGAGGAGGAAAATATCGTCGTCGCTTGTTTACGTCCTCCACAAACGTCATGAAAATTATTAGGCACTTTCACGTCGTAGTCTTGCAGTAACCGGAAAGAAATGTACCAAGAACTGTGGTGCACCTGTAAAGTTTTTGTTTTGCTGCTCAAAGCTATTGCTTTTTGTGACCTTATCGTTGT
Source organism: Porites lutea (assembly GCF_958299795.1). Taxonomy (NCBI): domain Eukaryota; kingdom Metazoa; phylum Cnidaria; class Anthozoa; order Scleractinia; family Poritidae; genus Porites; species Porites lutea. The sequence goes on along the minus strand of NC_133208.1, from coordinate 17,813,993 downwards.
TGTCGTCGTCGTCGGATCTTCGTTGTAAAATCGGGCTAAACGTCTGACAGAAGAATGTGACTACATTTTTCATACAAAGTTTCAAACTAGCGAAACGAGAGGAGTACTATTTAATAATATTCCAAAGATTAATTCATTGCAATTTACTTATTCAAGGTGGATTCAGAGACCTCCAGGTTTTCTTTACTTTCCCCACGTATTTTTTTTTTTGGCGGGGGGGGATGGGGGGAGGGGGTAGGGGACGTTAATGCAGACCATATCAAATGGGAGCATTGTGGAAAATACTAATTTTTGCCCGGCGGGTCTCGGCATGTTTGATATAAAAATGATCATCCGCCACTGTTATCAATTAATCAGCGTTTTCAATTTAGTAAAGAACCAAACAAAGGAAAGTTAGTAAAAGCTTAATGTCGCAAAAGTTGGTTTTTGCAGGAGACCATAGTACGGAGCGAGCAACTTTAACACTGCGTTATCACAGACCGGTTTATTTTTAGATACATCTTCGTAATATTTCTGGCGAAAATGGAAGCTCTGCTCCGTTTATGGGTGCATTAGAAGTATAAAATATGACGAAAGAAAATTGAACGACATTAAAAGGAAAAAAAATAGCATTTTCAGGACTTAAAGTTTTGCTGACTGGTTATATATTGGGTTTTTTTTAAAAGATGTCCTGAATTAGCGCCAATATCTTTCTAAAAATAAACTGATGGGTGAAAGCACCGTGACACAAGTACACGGAATATGCTCTCCCCGGTTTTTCGCCTATGAATGGATATGATGCCGATAGTGGCCCCGTCTTGCTAAGTTAGGCCCGGTTCAGAAGCCGGACTTTTCATGAGCCGAACCTAGTACATTGCATTAAGTACATGAATAGGTCGGCGTTTGAATCAATGATGAACGCCTGTTTCAATTTGGAACGGGTCAGCCGTACTTCCAGCCTAGCCCGTCGAGGAATTTCGACTTTTGACCGGTATTGATTCAGAGGCCGATTTTTTTCATGTGCCGAACCTAATGCATAAATTATTATGTTTTTTGCGAGCAGTTTGACCGAAATGAGCATTTTTTGCCTTTTGAGTTTAGTTCAGCTGGAATTAAGATCGGCGTTTGTGTCAATCGAGGCGGTCTAAATAATTTGGGTCGGCCTTAATTCGAATTCGGTTCGGCTCATGTAAAGTTCGGTGTCTGAACCGGGCCTTACTTCACTATTTCCCAAGAAAATATGTTTAAAAAAGTGCCTTTGTTAAAAAATAGGTAGGTAGGTTAAAATGGGGTGGCCATGGGATGAAACTTGAGAGAAGTCGAACCGACATTTTAATCGACTTTGGTAAATGGGAAACATCGCTCAAATCCATTACTGAAGGGTTTCTGTTACCTTCGAGTCTTGTCTACTTAATCATCGGGCCATTCACAAGCGAGTGTAGCTGTTGTAGATTGAACCCGTTCTCAGTATCGTAACTCTACTGTTTTTTTTTTACGCAAAAACTTTGGAAAATTCTTGTTAGGGAAAGTTCATTTAATATGACAAGGGGGGGGGGATGAAGATATTGAAACTCGAAGCTTGAAATTTTAGCAGCCCCCCTCGCTAGCGGTTCAATTTTTTAGGAGCCCCCTCCTTGGTAGTCGAAAAAATTTCAGAGCCCCCCCCCCCCCCCCCCCCCCTCCTCCTTCAATTCCTTTGCTCCCCTGAAAAAAGATCGCTAGACTGTATTAAATATATTTACCGTTATTGTCTTCAATGGTTTATACTATGATAAACTTGAGATACAGTTGTGATACAATTTTCTAAAGCATTTCTGGGATGAACAAGAGTGTAATAATTACTGAGACTACATTTGTTATATCTGTAAACCACGTGATATAGCTGAGTTGCACAGGTCATTAAATTGTTGAGTTGAAAACCATCCCATCTGTATGATGATGTCATGTGTTGGTTTTGAAGTATACAAATTTTCGGAGCCCCCCTCCTAGCGCAACAATTTTTTCAGAGCCCCCCCTTCGGGTGTCTAAAAATTTTCGGAGCCCCCCCTCAATATCTTCATCCCCCCCCCCCTTGTCATATTAAATGAACTTTCCCTTATGCTGCTCCTTAATAACGAATCACAACACGAAGACCTTTGTTGTCGCCCGCTGCAAGGGCGGGAAAACCGCCTAACGAGCAAGTTCCGATATTTGGTTGATTTCTGATTGGTCGAGTCGTAACTGTCGTAAGGCCATTCTAAGCACAGTGAGGCGTAATCAAGCATTCGTGATATTACTTTGATCACTTAAGTGAGAAGTGTTCTTTTTGATGAACTGTACCAAAGTATTATGATGAAAGAAAAATAAAATGTTTTCGATGTTCAAATGTAAGAACTTTCATGCTGACGTGCGTTGTCCATCGCATTCATTGGTTTCGTATTCCAGAGGCCTCTTTAATTAAATAACTTGGGTACGCTGTTAGTATCCAGAGGCTCTGAGCTTGCCTTTACATTCACTTTATTGCCTTAAATGACGGCGGTGGGTAAAAAGCTTTGCTTGAATAAACCATTTGCTGATGGGCTGCTGTTGACAGCTCATGTCCAATATATGGTAACAGCGCTGTATCTATCCTTTAATGGGCGGAAGTCTATTCTGCGTACCAGCTAGTGAGACTGATGGTTACATCATGACTTGTCCTCAGCCAATCATCTCTGTTGAACCTCTTCCTAAACGCGCGCAGGGTGTGATGGGTAAGGGGAAGACCAGAAATTCAAATGGCTTGCGCCATTCCGTTTTGGAAGCTTCAGAAAGTATGGGATGTCTTTTGAGGCGATGGAATTTTTTCAACTCGTTTAGTCTGACCAGAATATGCTTCGTAGCGTGTTGTTTTACCACCACGTCAATTTCCATAGTTTCATGAGTTATGCAGCAGATTCATATTTACACCCTGTTGGTTTGGTAAGTACGACTTCTTCTATTTTTCCTTCCCATCGATCCCTGCTCCCGTCGAGCGTGTCACGAAAAACATCTGGAGACGAGGCGTGAGTGAAATCCATGTTCCTCTGTCTTTATTTCACAGCCAAAAATCGAATGTAAGAACACCGGCTGCATTTTTCCCAAGTTGGCCTCAACAGATTCTTACATAAATGGAAATTAGAGTAAAATTTAAGCTATTTAGGTTCATAATTAGGTTGTTGTTTTCTGAAGAAAACAATACATTGCAGCTAAGAGTATTTAGTAGCATTCATCTCATTCCTTCATCTATAAAATCTGCATACCCTTACATTGCATGCAGTTGGAGTGATAAGGCACCAAGTCTCCAAAAAGGCTCCTGCATGTTGACTTATCTTGTTTGCCCAAGTGTACATAATTTTCATAGACTTTAGAAAACAAGAGCCGTTTTTCAAACTTTAATTACACGAAACAGGTTCTTGTATAGATTAGACCTAACTGACAAATTTTTAGTCTAACAGGTTCTCAAAAACCGGGTTCTTACTCTCGGGTTTTTACTGTATGCCATTACCCCTTTGGTGTCGTTCTGTTTCCGGAGATCAGACTTCTTTCGATTTCACGACAAAAAGAGAGTGGCGACTATCTCTCCTCTTTTCCCCTCCTTCGTTTTTCTTTTTTTTCGCGCCCCCTTTTACTTCGCGCCGCTCCAAACTATCTGAACTCTTGGAACAGGCTAAACGCCAGAAAGAGTAAGAGATGACGCGCTTTGCAACTGGTGTAAGATGACGCGCTTTACAACTGGTGTAAAATCTTTACCTCAGTAGAAATCGTTTACATCCAGACATGAAGAGGTGGAGTTGTACGCTGTACATTGCCTGGATTACGTAAAATTCTACTTTAATTAATTTTACCTTTACTGATACGGACTCTTATAAACATAAACCACGAGCCGCGAGCCACGAGCTATCGGCTCCTGATGTAAACCTTTTTTTGAATTTTTCTTATATTTGAATATTCGTCATTTAGCAGGTAGTTTTCCTCAAATACGTTAAGTTATCACTAATTTTCGTCAGTCTAAATGTTCGCCAAGTATCTGTGCTTGATGGCGCTCTAGTAAAAATCGTTTCATGACCGGACATCATTCCCTGGCGATGCGCATTTAGCGAGCAATCACGTACTTTCATATAGCCGATCAAACAATGCAGCCGTTGCGTAAAGCCAAAAGAAAAACACTGGAAACAATGGAAAATGGGCTATTAATCTTTTTTCTTTCTCCAAGGTGCCAAAGCAAAGCATAGATTAAATTAATCCCTTTTTAGTGCAACAAAAGGTCAAATTGGGACTGTCCTGTGAAATAATATCATTCGTTTGGTAAAAATTGACAGAAAGTGCCTGCCTTAAGTATAGGGAGAGCTATTCCTGCAACAATTCGATGGAAAAATGAATGGAACTATTATTGATTCAGGAGCCGATTTATTTACTCCTGATTGAGAACAGCTCCCTAAAACGGGCACAAAAAGTTTTTCCCTGCCGTTCCTAAGTCATACTCGGACAGACACCTCTCTACACTGACGGAGTGAACCTAGTTTTCCTATGGTTTTCTTCGCTGGACTCTTGACTAGGCTGATATTAGATAACCGAACAAGTTTCAATTCGTTACCCCTATCTTCAAATGGATCAAAGACAACGTACTGTAAATAAATCGATCATTTCATGTGGTTCTTTTAGTTATTTTTCTTGTCTTCATCGCTGCAATATATATTCAACTTTTTCTCAGTAGTGCGTCAGCGCATCTTTCAAACACTCGGATGACGTTAAACACTTGTACTTTCGACGCCACGTACCATGTTAACATGATTTACATTATTATTTACATTGATGACGATGTTCTAGTTTAATTTTACGGTGAATGAAACTTTCAATGCAAGTTTGAATCCCGTAAATCAAAAATGGCATTCTACAAAGAAACCAGGACGATCTCTCCCGGGTGTGATTGGTGCCTGCACCAATGTTAACGATCCATGCATCAAGTTTCCAATATTTTACTTTCTTTTTGCATTCATTTTGTCCATCCAAGCTAAAAATTCTGTGAAGGATACGGTACCATTGCCATCCTTATCCACAACACCCAGTGTTTTTACGATGATCGCGTCATCACAGCTCCGCCAAGCTTTCCCGCCAGAAGCCAGTAGCGCGCGGAACTCTTCTTTTTCGATCACTCCACTTCCATCTTTGTCGTACTTTTTAAACGCGTCGGCAACTCGTCGGGCGAAAGCGTAACGCTTTGGGTCGTCGACCACCTTATAGCCTTCGCCTGCACGAAGCCAGTCCATCAACTCTTTTTCAGTTACGTTATTGTTTCCGTCTTTGTCAAGCATCATGAAACAAAGCTCCGCTTGCTTCTCATCCAGTCCCAAATCTCCCATCATCGCTAGAACCTCTGTTTGTTCCAGGCTACCGCTACCATCTTTATCATATTTACTAAAAATGCTTTTGATCACCACTTGTGGAACATCAGGCCCTATTAAACTTCTTCCAGACATAATTTTGTTTTTCTTCTTCTCAGCGAGGGTTCAAGTTCGCGAGTTTTTGCTCATAATAGAAATCTCTTAGCTTCGGGATGCGACCTATGAAAAATGACGAAAATGGCCGATAACGCGCCGATAGATAGCAGTCTTTCCAGTCAAAGAGAAGGAACCATCGCGTGGTGATCTAGCGTAGGTTGAAAATTTCAAGTAGAAAAAGATAATGTAAGCGTGTTTTTATAGAGTGAATAGTAACTACGAGCCGATCAGGATCGTGTAAACGAACACGTCAAAAATGACAATGTTTATTTAGAGGTCGTTAATAACAATCCCATGTCAATAACTAACATTCAAAATACGTGAATCGTAAGGAAAAAGAAAACTACAGGTACTAGGCAACGGATTCCGTGGTAGGGAAAAAGGCTTAGGAATAATACTTTCGACGTTATTTCAATTTTACCACAGATTAATAACGACCCGCTAAATTTTAGTTCGCGGGAGGGGCAAGGTATTTTTCGAGACTCTAGTCTAATTTTTTGATGTTTTTGTTTGCCAAAATCGTGTTTCCAAATAAAACGCATCTTAAGCGAAGATAGAATTTTGGTCCTAATTTCTTTGAATCAGGCCGGTTCTGCTTTTATTTGTGGAGCAAACATTTCTTTTGTTAGTCTCAGTTGGGTACCAAAAGAAAACAGTGGATTAAAATTAATCCAACTTCAGTTTAAAAACAATGAGTTCACTAAGCATGCAAACATTTTCTCTTTGGCTTTACATTTATTTTGTTAATTACACCTGTCCAGTGTTTGTATTTCTAATTAGAGAAATTTCCCTTCTAACGAAATATTATTTTATCCGCTAAGATTCTTAATCTGTCGACTACTAGTGATAAAATTCAATGTTGGCTTAGCTTAATTTAGAATTCATAGTTAATACGTTCCAGTGATTTATTTTTTTCCCTTTGAATTCACCTTGTCCATCCAATCCAAAAATTCTGTGAAGGAGACTGTACCACTGCCATCTTTATCCACAACACTCAGTGCTTTTTCGATCACTGAGTCATCACAGCTCCGCCAATCTTTCCCACCAGCAGCCAGTAGCGCGCGGAACTCGTTCTTGTCAATCACTCCGCTTCCATCTTTGTCGTACCTTTTAAAAGCGTCGGCAACTCTTCGGAGGAAAGAGTAACGGTTCGGATCGTCGACTACCTTATAGCCTTCGCCTGCACGAAGCCAGTCCATCAACTCTTTCTCGGACACGTTATTGTTTCCGTCTTTGTCAAGCATCATGAAACAAAGCTCCGCTTGCTTTTCATCCAGTCCCAAGTCTCCCATCATCGCTAGAACCTCCTTTTTTTCCAATCTACCGCTACCATCTTTATCATATTTACTAAAAATGCTTTTGATCACCACTTGTGGAACATCAGGCCCAAATAAACTTTTACCAGACATAATTTTTTTTATCTGCTTCTCTTGCACCGGATCGATAAAATCGTTCTTTTCATGCGAACTCTTGAAAACAACTGTCGAAACACTCTCTGTTAAGACATGTTATTGAAAATTTGGCCTTGCTGATGTCGTTTGCAGTATATTTTCATCGCGTGGTTGGTTAAAATACAAGTGAATGTTAATTCAGTTTAATTGACACTCTGGGGAATCTATTCAGAAACTGACTCGTTAACGATTCGGAATAACAGCTGCTAATTACCACTTTGAACCTACAGTGTATAGGGTTTTGAAATACAAAGAGTCAAGTTCATTTGTACGAGTGACTGTTTTAAGTAACACTTTAAGGCCTGAGAACGAACATACCAAAGATTTTCATAGAAAAATAAAACAAAGTAAATTTCAGCTTTTAATAAAGAGTGGAAAACAAACAATACCGTCTAGAAGAGCAAAGGATTCTGTCAAAAGATTAAATCTTATTCGCGCTAAATAAATAGTAACTTGTGAAAGTGTTTCTTAGTAACTTCAAGGCCTATATGCCGTCCACGGGTATCCATTTCCGAAAACATTCTCGTATCACACGAAGCTTATTCGAATCGTTTTCTCCCGTCCACTGCACGAAAACTCTAAAACAATAAAAATACGATAGCATCTCTAACAGGGCATGCGCTGTATGATGTATGGAATCGTATTCGAAACCTCCGTTTTCGTCCGGCCACCCGAAAACGATAAGTCGGCGTTTCAAAACCCTCCGTTTGGAGACCGTTTTCGAAAATCTGCATTTTTAGTGCCCGAAATTGTTGTTTACGTTTGGGCGGAAGACTAAAACGGGGGAAACAATCTGGATTAAGTGGACTTATTTGAATGGTCAAACCTTAGGATTTCATCGCAAAAGTTAGAATTGACTCATGACATAACCGACTTTGAAAATAAATGGCTGAACTATTAGAGGCTTCAATGGATTTTTAGGGGCAATACCTCAAGTTTGAACACTAAAAATGGTTAAGGTTCAAACTTCGCATTTCATTGAGCCGAATCATGCAAATGAGAATGAGCCAGAATTATAGACCTTCCTCATTAGCAAAGATAACGGAAAACGATCACCCTAGCCTTGACCCTAGCTGTCTTGGTGAGAGAAGAAAATCTGTTACGCACAATGCTTTATTGACTGCGGAGTAGTCATAGCAATGTTATGACGTCACTACCTATTCTGCTTAATTGCGGCTGTATCCTTTGGTATCACCTGCAGACATTTTCACTTCAAAAACATTTACGCGAGCTGCTACCAAACATGCAGGCCTCGATGTAGGAAAAAAGTCTATGAGAGTGCTGTCGAGTTATTTCGAGATGAATATTTGAGGATTGGAAATATAGTAAAAACTTAACGATCGCGATAATTGGTAGGGAAGCGCTTTGGATATGCTATTCACTTCTTAGTTGTTCCATTATATTTTTAAAGTGTGTGAAAAGTTCATGGGGATAGCTCATTGGGAGAAGGATCTGACTAGAAGGGGTTGAGGTGCTGTGCTCTTTTTGGCGTTTGTAGATAATGTGGTTAACTCCTACAAATGTGATAAACATTTACTAACTTTTTTTCGTGTAAGCCAATAAAATAAGCCCTCCAAGGTACAAATTTTGTTGCAAGTTTCGTTTCGTGTTTAAGAGTGAGTTAGTCATTGTTGTTGGTTAATTTGCCGTTGACGTCACGACGACCATGTTGGTTAATAAGAACAAAAGCGTTTCCAGCGAGGCTAGTATTAGAAACATCGCATTGGCCAAAAGTACCTTGGACACCTTATGAAGTTTACACAACGGTGTACTTTTAATCGTTTCGTTTTCCCTTGAACTGTAGAAAAAAATTGTAGAAACGATAAGGAATACTTCATGGTGTAGACTTCATGGGGGGTTCAAGGGGTTTTAAGACGATGGTATCTAATGCTAACCTTTAAGCGGAAACAAATCTGTTTCGTGAAAACTATTTAAAGGAAAAATTGCTTTGCTTTGACCTCCAATATGGCGGCATTGTCACGTTGGTTGCAAATCAAGGATTCATGGGTAATGTCTCCGAGGCTAATACTGAAATAATCGCGTGAACAAGAGTTGCCTGAGTAGCTAAACATTTCTGTTTTATTTCAAAAGTCATCTTGTTAGGTAATGCTGTTCACGTAAAAAAAAGCAATCTTTTAAATTTCACGCTCAAGTTGAAAACAAACTTTTCCGTCTCCACCAAACTTTCACGTATCCACCAAGCTTGGTATTGCCCGGGCAATTCTTAGCCGTTTTGTCAGTTTTAAAAGGTGATGCTGGCTTTGTCATTGAGCTTAAATAACAATATTCGCAGGCATTATCGTTAAAACAATTCTACAACTCACGGCAATTAAATTGACCGCATCAGCGATGCGCTATGTGAACTAATCAGTCCAGGTCAAGTGACTTCTTAGTCGCCTAGTCTCAGGGGAGAGTGATAAATGTCCGGGAGGTTCAGTCCCTAATTCCTTTTCAGGGATGTTTTTCCTTTTTTAATGCTCGCAACGCCTTATGGTGTCAAATTGATTGCTCTGTGGAGTTATGAAATTCTTTCAACCCTGTGCCTTCGTCACAGAGGAAAACAATAATATTCACAGGGTTTTGTCTAATACAGTAAATGCTCGAATTAGCGTCCGAGGCGCTTATTTGATGCTTTTAATGGAGAGGGGAGCGTTTTTTCGAAGCGGGGGGCTAATTTAAAGGAGGGGTGCTTATTTCATTCTTCAAAATTCGGCCCTGAAGATGACTCTTGTCATCGTTTCAAATGAACGAAAACTGCAACCTTAACATTAAAGGGCCTGTGTCACGGCTGTATGGTTCATTTTCAATTATTAATATTGCCAGTTACGCTTCCTTGCGGGCTATCAAGATTGTGGCTCTCGGAGCTATTTAACTTAACGCAAACGAAGGAATTACTTGCAAACGATGCAAAAGGGGGAGGCGCTTATTGAATACTTTTAGGCAAGGGGCGAAGGAGACGTTAATTTGAGCATTCACGGTAAATTATCTTAAAGTATCCCGGCCTATCATGGGAGTTCTTGTCATCGCTTTGATCTAAGGAAAAGCTGCTTTAAGTTGTCAACGAAAGCTTTTTTCCGCTGACTAGGATCCCCATAGCTGATATAAAACTTGATAAAGTTTGACACTAGTACAGGTGTAGGAAGACAGAAGAATACCACTCCACTCATTGCACAAAAAGACCCTACAAATTTCCCAATAGTGGTGGTGGGAGTCACATCGCCATAACCAACACTTGTCATAGTGATCACCGTCCACCAAAAGGCGTCTGGTATACTTGAAAAGTTCGGGCTCCCTTCCACGTAAAATATAGCACTTGAAAAAATAACTACGGAAACCATGAAGCAGAATCCCAGAGATCTCAACTGCTCTAAACTGGAATATATTGTATTTACTAATAACTTGATGGCATCGCTGTATCTTGTGAGTTTAAAAACACGCAAAACGCGTATGAGACGAACGGCGCGGATCACGGCGAACGAGTCCACCTGGTTGGTTCTTTTTTCAAGCGCCAGAGTGAGATAAAACGGAAATATGGCTAGAACGTCCAAGATACCCATCCATGACTTAACGAATTTCCAAAGCGATGGAGCGGAATAGAGACGCACAGAATATTCCAGTGTAAACCAAGAAACGAACACGCCTTCCGTGACAAACCAATAATCCACAACCTGATCTGCGGTTCCACCATTGCTTGTGTTGTGGTAAGGTTTTTCGTGTTTTATTTGCAGTTCGGGTACAGTTTCGAGGCAAAACACAATGGTAGAGAATATTATAAAAAAAATACACCACAATGCAAGTATGCGTGCGGTGTGGGAGGACCTGGGGTATTCAAACCAGAGCCAAAGTTTTCTTTTAAGAGGATTCAGGGGTAGAATTTCTTCCATTTGCTCTTCTGAACCCGAGAGGTGATCCATGCTGTCCGAATAATACTTATGGGGTAAACCATAAAACTCAAGCTCCTCTTGAAATGTCTCTTCGCTAACGTCTTCCGGTTTCGCTAAAATGCCCCGCGATTGGTAGAAAAACAAAATGGCGTCAAACGACGGTTTGTCTCGGGCAAAGACGTATTCGTCGCGCGTCGGGTTGTAGTACTCGCTCCGTTTCGTCGGAGAACCGAGCAGAGTCTCCGGATAATTGCCGAGGGTCTCCTCGTAAGTCTCATATCGTATTCCGCTGACGTTGATGATAACTCGCTGGCTGCTATAGGCTGGAACAAAGCATGAACTTGAAGTGCGAAGTCTTCGCGGGCGTGGAGTCTGTAAGCCAGCAGATAACCCAGTGTTGTATGCTTTTAACATCTTGTGGAGTCTTTACTGATTACTTTCCTTTGTAACTGCTGACCATGAATGCTTCCGCGGTTCTTTCTTGATAAGGTCGCGAGTTATGCATAATTAAAGCACAGCACAGTACATCTTACCCACACAAAACTAACCACGAACCATTCATTGTGCATCGTAAAGGACATTGTCTCAGCAGGGCTGACCTTGTATTTTTGTAAGCAACGCCACCATTCTTAGATCGAATACACAAGCAGTACACACTTAGGGCTTTTTGTGCCTGAAAGAAAATTTTTGACAAGTAAGTAAGTTCACTTGATATGAATTTGCCAGAAAGCTGTTCATATTAATTTATATTACTTCAGTAGAAATGTCTATGTTATGTACAAATTGAAACAAAAAATGTGTAAAGGTGTTTTTGTTTTTAGAAATGCTTTCTGGAAGTATCGAAGATTTACCTTTTTTCAAACGTTGCCCCTGAATTTATCGTCATCGCGAATTGACAAGTTGCGGGTTTTACGGCCCTCGTTCAGCCCTCTAATCCTGATGTCCCCAAGATATCCCCAAACTAGCTGTTTGCCCAAACGTTAAGAGTTTTACGATTGTGAGAGCAATGTTCATAGTCACCAGAAGCCAAATTATGGAACATTCGCAGACTTTTATGGAAAGACAGCAACACACCCTTTTCTCCTTTTTTACAAACTTGTCACTCTCAAGTATCTTACTAGGTTCGAGGATTGCCAAGATCAGTCAAGCAGTTTCAAAGATACTTAAAGAAGTAAAGATAATGAATTTACTGACTTTTTTATTTTCCTACCTGAATCCAATGACTAACACAAATGCAGTATCAATTCTTGCCAGTCTGCACACATTCTGTTCAGCTATCAACACAGCACATACCAGACTCCTACTAAGTTTATATTTTTGTTTATTTCGCCACCTGCCCACCCTTAAAAAAATTTCGTTAGAAAAATAGAAAAAACAGCTAAATTTTACACAGTCATATTATAAAGGATATGTCTTATTTTCAACCTAACGGTAGATCTACACGACCCATTATCTGTTTTAACAAACCGCGTGCACAAAATCATGACTGTACACCTATTTGCTTTGTAATGACGAATTTATAAACCCTCAGTTTATAGACACTGTTAAACACACACAAAAATATACACATATATATCAATATATATTAGGCAGTAGCATACCGCAGCATATTTTCTCTTCTTGCAACTCCATGCAAGTATTATCGTATAAGCGCAAAACAGCACACGGGCAAAATCAGTTTATACACATTAATCGTTTAATACGCAATTCATGAAGCCTCGAACGAGAGAGAAAAAAAAATCAAACATGTTTCTCTCGAGAGCTGGTTTTCTTTTGCCTACACTATCTGAAACGGCTATTATTAAACGTTGTGGGTTTTCTCCTTTTTCGTCCTTCCTTCGGTGCAGTTAAATTAAAGTTATGTTTTTGTAGGTCTCTAGAATATTCTTTTGCATACTTCGAGGCGTGTATATTTGTTTTCACTAATGCATGGTATTAACCACAAATTAACAACGGGTAAATAATTACAGGTCTTGTTTCCTTCCGCGTTACCTCCGCCTGATTCACAATTTACTCGCCACAACCCGACTGATTTATCATTGAACGAAAATCACAGGAAAATATTAATATTAAAGAAGTCGAAAAGAGGCTTTAGCAAATTTTCCCTCATCGGTACGTACAGTCAGTATTCAACTTGATATTATTCTTTTTACTCAGTGCTCTATTTGAAACCGAATAGTTTAAACATCGTTTCCTTCGTCTTGGGGTTGCTTTGTCTGCTAGACAAACTCTGCATTCATTCGTATACTATACAAAAACGAATATTGTATGCTTTAGTTTTGTACTGCAATTTAGGCTAAAAAACTAAAATGAAATAATTACAAACCTTACGGGCAACTCCTTAGATAGAAAATAGATCAGTTTTTTTCGGGGAGTTTACCTTGAAAAATAACTGCAAACAAATATAATGTATACTACCGATGACAGCTATGAAGTAATTTATTTCTCGTATATGACCTTGGACAAAATAACTAGAGGAGGTTATTTTGTTTTGACGATAAGGAAATTTGGCTTTGCACCGTTAGACAAATGAAATATCACCAACCTGCGTCATGTCGTCAGTTTTACAAACTATAAAGTTAAATTACATAGATCATTGGAGAAAATAAGAAAAACCAAGCAGGGCTCATGAATTACAATATCCTATAGTCTGTCAACAGTAATATACATTAGAATGTTAAATTAGCCGTGGTTGTAGTTGCCATGAGGAGGAAAATTTCAGGAAATTTTCTGAAGGGCTGCAAAGAAAAAGACTGTTTTCAGGCGCCAGTGATATACCCGGTAGATAATTCAGTTATCATACGAGCTTAAGCCTCTCATGATTTGACTTTTACCGTGGCCTACAATATCTTTGAAAAAGCAGTAGTATAAAACGACTGAACTATATTCGGAAACACAACTGGACAAAAAATGCAATATACGTGATGTAACAGCACTAAACTGATTTGATGATTTTAGTAGTGCTCTTTGTGTCAAAACCGCTATTATAAAAATTGTTCAAACATACGTTAAGCAGGTGTATATTTATGAACGCTGTTATGTTGGAGCAACCAAATATAAATTCAAATTTTTCGCCAGTAATTATGCTGGAGATCGTTTCCTTGGTCATCAGCATGCGGATTCACTGTATGTCTGGCCAAGGTCTTGAAATAAATCTTTTTGCCAAGAAGCATCGAAGTCTAGAGAAAATGCCTCAAAGTATCACTAATCTGATTTGAGCTGCTTGAAAAAAATCTATGCCTTCTGAAGCGCCAATAAATACTTCTCACAGCAAGATTCGAACATATTAAACAATATATTATATATACATGTAAACTGTGCTAGTCCTTTAATGTGCGTCCCTAACGATACCGTAGCCTAAGAGGAAACATGATTTCAGAAATATTAACTATTCCACCATGTAAGTTATTGGCAAAAACAATTATTTTTGTTTTGATTTAAATGGTGTAAGACCCATCTTTCTTGCTAAATTTATTTTCAAGTTTTTATCATCACGAGTAAGCAAATGAAATGGCGACTGAACTCAATCGAATGTATCTAACCGTATTGACAAGAGTTTAAGTGCCTTAAGTAGCGCTATAATTTCTTCACTCTCTTAGAGTGTAACTTTAACTCTATTTCGCATTGACCAAGTCATGTTTCGACCGTTTGAATAAAACAAGAACAGGCATTTTAGCAGGCGTTCGTGACAGTATCGAAGGTAATTATTGAAATAATGGCTGTAATGTGCTTCGGAAGCACGCGGCCAGAAACTGTTTCTCACTTATATTCCTGACATGTTCTGTAAGAATAACTTTTAACATAACAAGCAAGAATCTGTGTATCTCTAACTTAACATTAGTTATCGAATACTAAAATTATTTACCTTGAGTATAAATTAACAACACAGTAAGATTTCTAATTACTTCTTACAATTTCAAAAAAAAAAAAAAGATACGCGGGTTTTGTGGAATTGGATTATGCTAAGTCGATGTGACTTTGACTGTGCTATTTACGGAAGCGGCGAATTAGCCAAAGAAGTCAGCTCACCTTATGTATTTAGGGGTTAAGTCTTCAAATTTGTAGCGTCGGCGAGAAGGCTTTGATGGATCACACGAGGTTTAAGCGGTTCGTTTGTTTTGTCACTTGTAACCTGCACGATTTCAGGTGAATCTGAATATAAATCAACTAGCTACTACAATGATTATCCTTTCGATGGCTAATTTACTCAAATTCAAGCGCAAACACATGCAGGCCCACTCAAAAGCATCGTAATTGGCAAATGAGGGCAAACGATTATAACAAGCCGGTGTTTAAAGTTTTTAACTTACCCGATCTAAGCACATAATTGACGATGCTACAATGGCGTCATAGGGACTTTATAAGCAGGTGCTCTCAATGTACATTAAAGCACTTAGTGAAACTAGCCAGCCTGTCAAAGAGATTCGTCCGTTTATGGCGATACCTTTGGTATTTTAATGGTTTCATTTTCAATTTCAAAATCTTTGAGATTCTTAACAGAATTCTGACCTACCTGCTAAAATGTGGTCAAATATGTTAAAAACAAGACATTACATCTTAAACGCAGGTTTTCGTTCCACGCCAACGTAGTGGTTCAGTTGTTGGTAACATGGGATGAATTGTGGTCATGAGAGGAAATAATTTGGTGAGCGTGGAACGAGAAGTAAACTATTTCAGTCATTCACTAAAAATAAGATTGATTTTCAGGTCTTTCTTAAAATGACAGAATTCACTTAAAGTTCAGTCTTGACGAGTAAATATCAATCGGTCATTTTGTGATTGAAACGATAACAATGCCACATAAGTCCTGTGGCCTTCCATTGCCCGATAAAAATCATGTCCGACTGACTTTATAACAAACTACGAGGATGCTTTGTGATATTAATTTAATTAGATAATTCTGTTATAGAGATATTTCTAAATTCACATACGAATTCGCAGAGTAAACGGTTGATAAAACAATCGAGTGTAACATGAATTTTTCAGCAATGGGATATAGCGCATATCTTGATCACAGGCCTCCCACGCTATATTGTTTGGCGAACTGACCTTTACTGTTGTTGCCATGTGTTGGTCAATCAATAATACGCTTGAAAGAAGGGGTAAAAGAGGGATCAAGATAAAAACGAAAGAGTTTCATTTTCATTACCAAACCGAATATATACAGAGCAACAATGTTTAAAAATGTCTTGAGTTTCTCAAGTTCAATTTTAGTAGTTCATTCAAAATAAGCCACAAATTAAACGTCACGCTTTAATAGCAGCTTTTAATTTTTAATCAATAAGCCATCGATAGGTATATGATCACCGAGGACAGATGTTAACCCCGAGACAGCAATTGACGGTCGCAGCAGTTACTTTAGTTAACTTTAAAGTGTATATGCCACGATATTTTTAATCCCCAAATATGTGTTAACTATCTATCGGAAATTTAAAATCGCCAAAAACCTTGCAAAACATTTTTTTCTTCTTCAAAACACGCAAATTTCCCTCCAAAAAAAATCACCCTATCGCGCGGCCAAATTGACAAGTATGACAAAGAACGATTTGAAAGAATGTAGAATAATTAACAAGACGGCGGCAAATACCAAGGATTGTCGTTGTTGACGTCTCCCCAATCATCAGAACCATTATTTCACTACTTCGCTACACCTTTCATTACAGTAACATAAATTGCCTGATTCTACGAAACACAGAATCAGAATCGGAAGCGAAGGCTGAGCAAATCAACTGGCATCACATGACGTCATCAGCCTTTCTTTCATCCTTTACTAGTTACCAGAGTCTGCGACATTTTTGGACGGCCGATATTCAAGAAATATTTTGAAAGACGCATTTTTAAAGTTCATAATTGTTAATTAAGCTATCTAACGACCTAAATCAGTTTTAAAAAATTTCACATCATCTACGCTAGCTTTAAATGATTATGGCGATTGATTAATAATAATGAAAGAGTGCACAGAATAAGACGTCAAGTGACTGCTGACATAATGTAAAATTCTCCTTTTGTTTCAGAAGCAAATGTCGGGCAATTTGCAAGGAGAATCAAGCAGTCTATCAGGTGTGGTTAAGGGCTCTTTTTCCAAATGCGCCCTCTATCAAAATGAAGTTGAACAATAAAGAATAAGCATAATACTACTAATAAAGAATGGGACTTGTGTAGTATTGAGAATTATCAGCGTGATGCAGTTGGTTTTGTCGAACAGATACACTGTGAGAGAACAATGACACAGGCGTGTACAGGAAACAGGATATTCGACAACAAACGTTCTCCCTACATATCCACTCCACGCCCAGTCAGCAAACGTCTAAAATAAACCCTGAGAACTAATTTTGCAGTTTGAGCTCTAAGTTTGCAGAATGCATGGTAGCACTTTGTATTCCAAACAACCGTGTTTTTTGTTTTGTTTTTCAGCCTATTTTAACATTTTTGGGGAAGAATGGCGTTACAAGATTGACAGCAAAATTCAAATTCAACTAATGACGTAACAATTAGGTACTTTTTTAAGAGCCCCACGGTCTTTGATAAAAGGTGTGGAGACAAGGTCTGGAGAATTTGTAAATGGATGCATGGGATTTAAAGGGTCATTACTCACTTAGCAACCACTCTAAAGGTGAAAGTCTTTTCGAAAAATGAGCCTAAACAACCACATAAACAAAGGCAAACAACTCCCTGTTTGAACGAACGGGTTTTTAAACCAGGCTGAAGTCAGGCTGCAGTTATTAAGTCCATTGCGTGTTCGCGTCTGGGACATTAAACGAGGAAAAATACTGCATTCTTTTTGTTTGGAAAATTATCTGAAAATAGTTAAAGCGAAGTAACATAATAGGCAACAACAATACCTAGAAATGGGAAATTTGTATCGCGGTGTATCGCAGAATCAACGCGAATCTTGAAGTTAAGTCCTGACGAAGTGGGGTGGGGTGGGGTGGGGGGGGGGGGAGTTAAAAAACGGATGGGAGACTAGCAGTGAATATATTCTGTCGTATGGACTTCTCTTCATGTTAGAAACTGACGTGAATTTTTTTCCTTATCTTTTCCTGTAATGTATAAGGGAAAGATTTCATGACAGTTTGAAAATCTCAAAATTTACAAGAATTTGTATGGAAAACATGGAGAAACCGTGAGTGGATGAAAAGACTTGTTTTTCCCGTAAAAATCCCTCTAGTTTTCGGCGGCCGTTGCAGCCACTAATCAAAAATACTTTGGAGACATACGGATGAAAAATTACGAGTTACTTAATTCTTAAATACTCTTTCAGTTCCCGCTAAAATCGTTTCCCCAAACGAATAGGCCACTCCGAGTTGCCCCAAGAATCTATTTCAAAGCAAGGCTAAGTTCGAAGCCATTGATTTAAAAATAATTTTTTTTTATCCTCATGCAAATAGAACTCATTTTCACAACAAAGGTTTTAAACTTAGCCTCGTTTTGAAATTGAGGTTTTTGGAACTCGGAAATGGCGCATTGTTTTCTTGTTTGCAGAAAGTAGATCACGTGTCCGACTATTGTTAGTAGCCTATATCGTCACCGTTTACAAATCATTCTGGTCCTTTGATAACCGTTTTCAAGTCAAGTCAAGTCAGGTAATGGAAGACACAGAAGTTAATAAAAATAATGAGTATTTGTGTTTCATTAGACAGGCATGCAGACAACAGAAACTCGCATATAAGTGTGGGTTTTTCATAGACTCAAACATTAGCCGCATGTACCACACGCCGTCATATGACTTATATTTTCAATTAGGGTATACGTCAGAAAAAGCGTACTGCCATATAAACCTAACTAATTGATGTCATCCTGAATTATTTCAATTGGTTTGATGGATTCGTCGGTTTGGACCACGCAGAAATATCTTTTACTGATTGAAAACATAACTTGCTAGCCTTGTATGTGAAACTTACGAACACTTGGTAAAGCCGTCATTATAATGATAGTTAGTTATAGTTAGCTTTAATTTTAAAAATCTTTTTTGTAAATAAAATAGCGGAAATTGGTATGGTAAAGTATATAATATTATGAGTACTAATTCGTTTTTGTGGTTATCCTGATTGAAAACGTGTTTTTTTGTTACGAATCAACCCGACTAATAGGCCATTTTCGAGTTCCTAAAATTCTCTCTTTTAAGACGAGGCTAAGGGCAGAACCTTTCTTGTGAAACTGAGTTCATTTGCATGAGAATAAAAAAAAATATTTTCGTATCAGCCTCGCTTGGAAAGAGAGACTTGGAACAACTTGGAAATGGCCGCCTATTTTTTAGCAGATATATGACATCGCAGATAGTGTTGATTGAAACAGACAAATGCTTAATTTAATTAACCTTCAAGTGTATGGGAAAAAATGTCGTTGACAACTAAATAATGATCTCTTACTGGACGCAAACAAAGTAAAAAATAGCATAATTGAAAGTGGTTAAACGAAAAAGAAGTCGAATTGAACACAAAGACATAAATTACATGTCTCAAAGGGTAGACCATGCATTATTCTCTTTATTGTATTTATTATAAGCACCATACACTCCAGTGAAATAATTATATTTCTTGATTAGAAAAGAAGGCCAAGGCCTAAGCTCTTTTTGGTCTCTTTTTAATCAAACCGAGGAAACGTCAGCTCCACAATTAAAAGCGACTACTGCCGACTTAAAAGGCGGGTGTTGTCATGGGAACACGAGTAGGTCACTGATTGGCTGATATTAACACATGTAAAATTAGTGGATTTCAAGTACGTGTGTTTGTAAAGAAACAATGTTTTCTTCCATAGCAGAAATCCCGGAAAAACACTAATAGTTTATATACAACATGTATTTTTTTGTCAATTCAGAAGAATGTTAATTTGATTCTAATCATTTACCAGCTTCTGTGGCATAGTATGCAAGTATTGGGAATCATAAAAATTCAACCGGTATTTTCTTTAACTTTACTTCAAAAAATATAGAGTTAATTAAGGAAGTTCTATGCTTGGGCTAAATTGAGTATTATAAGATTTTTTTTAGTGGCTTAGGGGCGTGTCTTGATAAGGCAATGTTTTTATTCGTTTGGTTTAAATACATTTTATGAACGCGGTTGGCATACGGTGGAATTTCCTTCTTCCCGTACGTTTTTTTTTTGCAAATATAGGTAAAATTAAATTAATTAGGAATGAAACTGATATAATGAGATAATTAGGGTAATAGAAGAAGTGCCTATTGATTTTCTATCGAATAATAAACGGGATTACAGTGGATAAAGAAAACCGGAGGACATAAATACCCGCTGCTTTAATTGGTGTGTTTGAGGATCACTGTGTTATTTTGGACACTTGTTTTGTTTTGTTCACGTTTTTTAAATGCATCTGTGGACAATACTAATGTTTATCTTAATTGAAAAGAATAAGTAAATTGATTCTGAGTCTCGGAACCAGGTTGAACATTTCACCCGACCACAAGCCTCAAGATACGTGCTCGACATTTCTTTTAGCCAAGACGCAAACTCGGCTATACTGAAAGCTCGACCATTTAATAATTGATGGAGCGCTTTCGCTCCTATGCTTTTAAATCTATTTTTTTGGAATTTACTCTCGCGTTCCGATAAAAAACAAATAATTAACGCACCTGCTGAGGGAACAAATACATATACGACGATATACAGGATAACTGAGAATTTTTGTGACGGCTTTTTACCGCTTAGTGGTGAACTCGATTTTCACAAACACAAAGAATAGTTTTAAAAATTAATCGCAATGCCCATCTGTTTCGGCAATTGACGGCTAGTTTACATGGGAAACCTTGTTTATTAGCTCATTAATGCGCACAATATAAGGTCAGACCGGCGACGTAGACAAACATTTAACTAGCAGTTGTAAAAATTTGAAGCGCTTCAGGTTCCTGAGGTGTTTGGTGCACTGAATGCGCTGTCTGTCCATGGGTATGCTTGTTATTTCAAAGAACATTGTTCTAGCTGTGAAGGAGGTCGTTGGGTGTTTACATCCAGCTATTGAATCACCACGATTACAATGGAGCACAATACTCGACGAATAATTCTTAACGTCCAAGGATGTCGCTTTGAAACTTTTCAGGCCACGCTTGATGAATTTCCTGATACTCTACTGGGTTCGGAGGAAAAACGAAGCAGGTTTTACGACCCGCTGCGAGACGAATACTTCTTCGAGAGAGACAAATATGCTTTTGATTCCATTCTCTTTTACTACCAATCCAGGGGAATTCTTTCTTGCCCTCCAACTATATCACAAAATACGTTTGATGAAGAGCTCAAGTTCTACGAGATTAGACGGAAGGAGCCCGAACAACAGGAAACACGAGTTTCAGTTATGCCCGTGAAAAAATGGCAACGAAAAATGTGGAAACTTCTTGAGTACCCGGAGTCTTCAAAACAAGCTTCTTTTTTTTCTAAACTCTCTATGTTCGTAATTGTACTGTCTGTTGTAGCGTTCTGTGCAGAGACTCTCGACAAGGCGTCAACAAGGTCCTCCATATCGTCGTCCTTACACAATAACACCAATAACGAAACTGCCAAGATAGATCAATCACAGATGAATATGAAGAGGTCAAGAGTATGGTTCATAATTGATACCTCTATTATAATCTGGTTTAGCATGGAATATCTTTCCCGGCTCGCATCATCGCCTGATAAAGTCAAGTTTATCCGCTCAATGTTAGCGATAATTGACCTGTTAGCGATAATACCATATTTTCTTTCTTTAATCTTAGGCGATAGCTTCGCGCCTGCGTTTTCGTTCACCATAATGAGAGTTTTTCGTCTATTGCGAGTAGTGCGACTGTTAAAGCTCACGCGCTACGTAGCGGCTCTAAGAATTCTGGGTCAAACTGTCCAATCTTGCCAGGAACAGCTTACAGCCCTGATGTTCCTCATATTAATCTCAGTCATATTGTTTTCAAGTGCCATTTTTTACATCGAAAAGGAGGCAAACCCGGACAATTTCAGCAGCATTCCCGCCTCGTTTTGGTGGACAATCATCACCATGACGACTGTCGGTTACGGCGATATGACGCCACAAACACCCCAGGGGAGAGTGGTTGGAGCAGTTTGTGCTGTATTTGGGGTAGTTGTAATGGTTTGCCTTCCTAGTCCTGTATTTATTTCAAGCTTTAATGAAATTTACGTGCGATACATTACCAACCTCAAGAAGAACCAAAAAAACACATCCAAAGAAAGCCGAAGTAGTGAAACTTGGACAAAATGGTGGAAGGCTCTCATTCCTTCAAAGATGATGATAGTAACTAGACGAAAGCCTAACACGATAAAGGATAAGACGTAGATTTTTAAATTTATTACTCCTTTATTTTACCAAAGAATACATATAAATTGAATATAATTTTAAAATAAAATCAGAAAACAGCTCGAGACCTCCAGTCTTCGAGGTAAATAGAAGTGAATGGTTTTAATTAATGATTTTTACAAAACCATTTGTTGGCTTTAAATCCACTTGATATTTACGTTTTGAATTCATTTTTACTTTGACTTCTTGTCTTATGCAAACAAATATAGGAGTCGATATTGAGTATCAGGATCAGGTCGGTTCCTGCTTAAAACTCTCGAAACCTTTAATGACACTTCTTCTCTCGTCAATGCATAGATAAAACACAAACCTCAACCGATCCCACTGGTGTTTTCGTGATCTCCGGGTTACCGGTGGTTTCGATACAAAGTCCTTGCGATAAAAGTCGTTTCGACACAAGTTAATTCCTTCGAGGTGTAAACAGTTTCACGTACTTGGCTTAAAGAACGTAGAATATTCACCCAAAATGATTTTCTTGTTCAAGGAAGCTTTCAAGTGATCGAAATTTTGTGCAATTTCGTATCGAAACGATCGACTTTTATCGCAACCGCGACCGGTTTCCGGTCTCTGATATGCTTCACGCATCTGTATGGTACGTTACAACAGGGTTAACGTCATAGATGATAAAGAGCCATTATATATAGGAGCTGTGTCTCGAGGATATTGCTGTCTTAGGTCAGTTCTGTGCTGGAGTCATTACTTAGTGTCTTCAGTTACCTATACTGACACAAAAAGCTCCTGTCGAGTTATGGACAAGATATCATGCAAACTACATCGGGGAGCACTACCCCAAATAATTTTTTTTGGTGAGTTTTGCAGCCACAGCATTAAAACTTAAAAAAGTTGGGCCAAACTTTTCAAGTGTCAATCCAAGTCAATCCTTGCCATCCGTTGCAATGGACGGCAGGAAACAGTTTAACCCATTAAGTCCCAATACCCACCTACAAATTCTCCAAACTGATCTATATATATTTCCTATATATTTTTTAAGAATTAGTTAAGAGAATCTGATAAAAGATCAAAGTATTTCCTCTTAGGTGATCATTTTATTAATTCTCATAACCTCATCTCATGACAATGTACGGATATCGTTAGGAGAAAATTGCTGTTGGTCACTGTTGGAACTTAAAGGGTTAAAAGCCTCAAATAAAGTCTTAAATGACAAAATTGGACCATTATTTTTGTTATTCAATTGATGTGAAAACGTTTTGGCTTTGAAAAAGCTTTCGACTCGCTCAATTTAAATTTTCTTTTAAGAGTATTACATGCATTTAACTTTGGTCCTTCTTTTATTCAGTGGATACGGGTCTTATATAACAACGCCTCTAGCTGTGTAATGAACAATGGTTTTACAACAGGACCTTTTGCACTAAGTAGGGGAGTAAGGCAGGGAGATCCCCTCTCTCCCTACCTGTTCATAATAGCTTTGGAGACCTTAGCTATAAAGATAAGAGAAGATGATGGCATTAAGGGCATTACGATACGAGATGAACCTGTTAAACTTTCCCTTTTCGCTGATGACATGACCTGCTTTATCAAAGACAGTAGTTCTTATACCAACCTATTCGTTACGCTGAAGACTTTTGGTGAATGTTCTGGTTTAAAAATAAATAATGAAAAAACCGAAGCCTTAGCTTTAGGAAATAGCAGTTCTCTTTGGGAGGGGTATTCTGATATGCCAAATCTTTGTGACACTATTAAAATTCTAGGCGTCTACTTTGGCTATGACGCTAAACAAAGAGATGAATTGAATTTTAGGAATACTTTGAAATCACTTAAGAAGACGATCAATTTGTGGAAATGGCGTGGTCTTTCTCTCTTAGGTAGAATACAAATTGTAAAAACCTTTGCCATCCCTAAGTTTATGTTTAGAGCGTCGGTGTTGCCAATTTCTAAAGACCTTATCAAAGAGGCCGACTCGCTTTTTTACTATTTTATTTGGAGTGGGAAAGATAAAGTAAAACGAAATGTAATGATTTCGGAAGTTGAGAAGGGTGGCTTAAATATGCTCGATATTGATTCTATGGTTCGTACCAGACGAGTGATATGTATGAAAAAATATTTGGAAGACTATAAAAGTCCGTGGAAAGCTTTTTTAAATGAGGTTCTTATCCCCGTTGGTGGGAAGCTCATATTGCATTGTAATTTTGATACTTCTAAATTAAGAATTTATTTACCAAGTTTCTACAAGCAATGTTTCGATGCGTGGTCAGAAGTAAATGCAAAAACACCCAGCTTACTACATGAAATTGCAAATGAAGTTATTTGGAATAACAAGCTTCTCTGCATTAAAAAGAAATCTGCATGTGTATCGTAGAGATATTGCAGATTTAGGGTTTTTAAAAATTTGCGATTTATTTTCAACTAAAGAAAATCTCAATCCAGAGCAAGGTTTCTTCATTATGGGTATTATTAACTCTATGCCTGCCAGTTGGCGCTTGACAATTAAAAGGGCAACTACTGCACCGGTGATTGATCCACTTCCGGATTCACCTGCTATCCTAATAAGTAACAATTTGGTTCCAATTCTTGATGCTTCCTCAAAGCAAATCTACCGGCTTTTCCTGGAGAAAAAACAAACAACGCCTACTGCTAAAGTAAAGTTAGCTGCAAAGTATTCAAACATTGATATTGATTGGAAAAGTGTTTATTCGCTACCTTTTCGCACAACATTAGAATCTAAACTTAGAGAATTTCAGTTTAAAATTTTAAACCGTATTGTCTTTACAAACGAAAAACTGTTTCGTTTCGGCTTGGCTGAGTCGCCATCCTGTGCTTTCTGCCAAACAGAGGTTGAATCCGTTGAGCATTTACTCTTTTCCTGTAGAGTATCATCTAGTTTTTGGAAACATGTCTTGTCCTGGTTGCGCGATAATAACATCTCTGTTGATAACCTTAACGAGGAGGACGTCATTTTTGGTAAGTTCGATATTGCAGAAGATTTTCTCCTGTTTAACCATATGTTGCTTCTGGGTAAGTTTTATATTTACTCTCGGAAATACCAGAATGGTATACCTTCTCTTCAAGGTTTTATAGCCAGGACAAGGCGTATTTATAACATCGAACTCCATATTGCCAGGAAAAGAGACAAATTAGACAATCATTTTAGAAAGTGGGAAAAGTTAATAAGCGTTTTTACGTAAAAGTGATGTTATGATTAATTTCAACAATTAGTTTAAAGTGATGTCATTGTAATTTACATGCTAAGTAACTGTATTGCTGTAATAGCTTTGTTTAGCTTTGTATTTTTTGTTTGTTTGTACTATATATATGTGTGTGTGTGTGTGTGCGTGTGTGTGTGTGTGTTTTTTTTTTCTCTTTCTTAATTTCTATTTTGTATGTAAACGTAAGAAATGCTTTAATTAAAAAATATTAAAAAAAAAAAAAAAAAAAAATTGAAAAATAGCAAATAGCGTGACCTAGGCACTTTAACGTCTCGCCAGCTGATTGTTTTTCTTTGTTCCCTGACAAAATGGCATTGTCTGTGATAAAAATTAACAAGGATGCTATTATTGCCTCTTTCGTGTCATCTTACGAATTAATTTTAGTTCTTCTCGAGTCAGTTTTGAAATAACTGGAAAGAAAGGATTACCTTGTCATTAATTTTTCGAGCAACGTTGGAACCTCAGATTTTAAACCATTTCGTGCGCGTCTCTTTTTTCCGAGGTGTTTTTTATACATATTGCTAAAATGTGTTACAAACACAGGCAAAGGCAGAATGAAAAGCAGCAAAATCCCAAGGACCATGCAAGCGCTGGCTGCCAATTTACCCACAATGCTCTTGGGAACGACATCACCATATCCTACTGTTGTCATGGTGATGACTGTCCAATAAAATCCATCCAAAATACTGCTGACCACATGTCTGTGTTCTTCGGCGTAAAAGAAAAAGCTAGAGAAAAAGATGACGGCCATAAACACACAAAGCATTAAAGACGACAACGCCGGCCATGTACCTTTGAATACTTTTCCTACTGTCTTCAAACCCTCACTGTAGCGACTGAGTTTAAAAACTCGAAAAACGCGGCAGAGACGAATGATTCGCAAGAAATTGAAGGAGGTTACTTGGGGGTACATTTCCGATTGCCAGCCGCAAAGTGCTGCCGCTATGAAATACGGAATGATTGCAAATGCATCTATGAGACCAAAGAAGGAAAAAACAAATCTGCACCTGCTTGGAGCTGTTAAAATTCGTATGAGATATTCCATCAAGAAAAACACCACTAGAGCTGTCTCCAACACAAACCATACTCCAAAATGGTAGACGCTTGCGCCGGCCAAAGTGGTACAAGTGGCTGAGCCAATCAGATGACAGCTTCTGTTAAACGTTTTCTCATCGCTTATATCAGATTTATTACTTTTGCCACCGGTGTTGTTTGTAATATCTCTGAAGCAGTTAAGGGCTGGTATTGTCTCTAGACAAAGCACGATGACAGAGAGCAGTATAGCTGATATAGAGACTCGCCCCAAAATTTTACCCGCTAAACTGAGTCTTGGGTATTCCATAATCAACCAACAGTTGTTACGGAGTTTTGTTGCACGTTGGTGGCAGTTATCATCGGGACTTATTTCCATAAATGTTTGGACATCGGAAGGGGAGCTTGAGACCTTGCTGTTAGAATTTCGCTTAGAAGCATCGTCTAGCTCTGTCTTAATCTGGAAGAATTCTAGTTCCTCTTTGAAAAGGTCTTCAGGGACGAATTCCGGTCTTGCGAGAATACCATTGGACTGATAGTAGAACAAAATGGAGTCGAATATGGCTGGATCTCGATCCAAATAATACGTCTTTTCAACAGGATCGTAAAATTTGTTTCGTTCACTCGGACAACCGAGCATGGTATCTGGATGCTGTTCCAGCGTGTCCTGAAAAGTCTCAAACTGAAGCCCTCTCACATTGATGCGAATGCGTCTTCTTGCTTGTAATGCAGGGCCATACTGAACCTGTGCCAAACTCGAGTGAGGAGTTTGCAGGGGTTTGTACTTTGGAGGAAGCGGTGTAAATCTTCGTAGGCTTGAGTTCATGTCCTTAAGACAGCTAAACTTAAATACAACAAAGGACAATTTTCAGCTGTCGCCAAAACTTTAAACTTAAATGTGTAAATACGCGCATCAAAGTCTCTTTGACGTTTTCACGGGACATTTTACGTTTAGCATATGTGCTGATA
Source organism: Porites lutea (assembly GCF_958299795.1). NCBI lineage: Eukaryota > Metazoa > Cnidaria > Anthozoa > Scleractinia > Poritidae > Porites > Porites lutea. Next base: position 17,786,727 of record NC_133208.1, on the reverse strand, counting down.
TGTTATCTGGATGTCTCATTGGTTTTGGGTTGGGATAAAATCAAAAGAAATAAGATCACCCGCAGAGCGAGAGAAAAAGAAAAGCTCGCTGCGTTGATTAACGTATTTTGAAGATAGCCTCATGTCGCGTGTAATGAGCGTCTAGTTGCACTTAAAACGATCCAAAGGCTTTAGGTGCAGGTGGCTTTTAATTTAAGATGGCAGTTTGTGATCGACATTACAATAAGAGAAGCACGATCTTCTTTTTTAGTTTTAATATTAACCTGCATCTTGCGTATGCAGTTGCTAATTCCATAAAATACCATCCTTAATGCAGCATTAGCGCCTACAAGTCGTGCTATGAATGAGCGAATTATCCGGCGAAGTTACTTTTGTCAGGCAAGTAAGAGTCTACCCACAATTCCTAACGGGAGTTAGTCTTTCAGAAAAACAAAACAAAAAAATGATGTTGGAAGTTGATACTCAGGTAATTCAAACGGTATTGCGCATGCTCAACGTGTACTAAGTTCCTTATCCCCGCAGAAGCAACTAAAAAGTAATTAAAATCTTTATCGGGCTTCATCACAGTGGAAAATGGAGCGTAACTAATAGAGCATGGGAACCAGCGCCGTTCACGATAGCAGTTTTCATAAATGAATTTTAAAAAAGCACTGATTTTCTCTTCAAACGTTCTTCTACTATAGGAAGAAATTAAAAGCTATGACTTCTATGTGCAGGTAGTTGGTTGATTCCCAGTTTGATTTATGCGTCTGACTGGAATCATTTTTACTAGAAGGTCAACAAAACAAACTATCACAAAGTTATATGAATTTTAAAGAAAATAAGGCAATCCTAACATTTTTTATTAGGATTAAGGTGTTGTGCTTGATACGAGGCTTGAGATTGTTGGATCTTGTTGTAAATATGAAAGGGTCTGGAGTTCGGTGTATAAATACACAACAAATCCTCTCTAAGGGTTGAATATTGAATGAAATTCTATTGACATTTTAACTGGATATAATTGCTGGTCGATCTCTTAGTCTCTTTCTGCCTTACAAAATATTTTTCCCTTGTTTTTTAATATGGTAAATAGTTCGTAATAAATGCTATGTCTACATACACCGATATACATATATTTTTTACCGTGAACTGGCATACTGACAAAAGCAGTCAACTACTTAAATAAACATGAACATTCTCAACTTAAAGGCAGCTGAAATTAAACTTCGATTTTAAGCGGCGCCAACTTAAAGGCAGCTACTGAAATTTTAAAACTTCAGCGGCGTCATCAGTTAAAATCAGTGACACATAAATTTCAATAAAATGTTTGTATTCAAAAAAAAAAAAAAAAAACACTAGTAATAATTGTTCGCCAAGTTTCAGTAGAAATCTTTTGCTGCGTGTATTTTCAATAGCCGTCCTCTTTGTGTTTTTAAAAGAAATTGATAGTTAATAGCTCATTCTTCAAGGAGCAGGTGGACAGAGCAGTTATTATAAGCTATGAGTATTTGAGGACTCACGTGAGACATTCAAGACATTCAAGCCCACCACCGGGGTGACATTTCTTCAATTAAAGCTGCATAGAGTGCTCTCAGATGAGCCTCAAGGTAATTACCATTTACACAAAACAATAAGCGGGTGGAAATCTCATGCATAAACAATTAACGATTAGATACATGACCTTCTGAGAGAAGTCCACTACGAGATTTAGCAACGACAATAAAACGTGTAAACAAATTGCATCGCCTCAAATGACTCAAATTACAGCCTATATTTTCTGAAGCCTCCCAAACGGGATGGCGTTAACTGTACAGCCCCGAAATGATCCCCGATCCCAAATGATCCCCAAAATCGACCTAAATACGACCCGAAATGATCCCCGACCCAAAATGATCCCCAATTTTTTTTACACGCGACCTGAAATGATCCCCGAGGAATTATCGGAATGGAATGGGATGACGTTTAATTCCCGAAGATGCTAGAATTACCAGAATAAAATACAATATAATCTGTTGGGCTCTCGGCCATAATATACTTCAAAGGGTGTTGCCATCCCTAAGGAGCTATGAGGGGACTCATTGTACAGAACCTTTTTATTTCTTGTGTACACGGTAAAAGCTCATGGTTTCAATGCTCTGATTCAGTATTCAGTGGATAACCAAACAAAAAAACAAACAATTTTAACGATAATACTTAAAAATACGGTGATTCTGACTTAACGTGCGTAAATTTCTGTGATATAAGTAACCTTCCATTGTTTGCACTGTAATAATTAATGAGACTCTGCGCTCTTTAATATCAATCTTCTCCGAATTCTATACACCTGTTAAAATGAAATAGTTCAAAAATTGCTTGAAAGCCTCCATACGAAACAAAAAACGCAAAATTAAAATAAATCTTTAATGAGGATGTGGACGTCACGCAAAGTGGTTTACTGTGGGGTCCTCAATTAAAAAATACAAAATAAGACATCAAAACTAATGAGTAACAAATATAAAGCAAATAATAAAAAATAAACTAAGAAGTGGAACAAATTAAGAGTAATTCAGTATAAACTATAAACATGCAGTAACTACAAGGATAAAGAAATAAGGGACTACGGATTAAATTTTGGCTTTAGAAAAGACACGCTAATTAAAAGAGGGCGGTGTTTGTCCTATGATAGGGAAGCGTATAAAGCGTTCCATTCGTCCACTGCAAAGTTTAGGGTAATTAGATGTCCCCGTCTCCTAACAGCAAGAGATTTACGGATATTATGCTCAGATCTACCCTGCGAGCAGAGGTTTCTCTCTTGCATGGCTCATTAAAAAAACGCTAAAAAGATTTAGTTGAAAGGAAATTAACATAGTTGTTAGTACTTTGCGCTGTAAGGGCTTCTAGCGGAGCCAATCAAGTGCGTCGCTCGGAAATAAAATGGACCGCTCAGAGATTCAAAATGAGCCAGGAGAACCCCAACGACTTTTTTCTGTAAAATAACTTTTCCATGGAGCAAATTTTGCCCACTGAAATTTCTGAAGCTCCAGAAACGCTAAAAAGGTTTGGAAAAGCGTCCCATTCGTTTACGATATTCCCAGAGTTTTTCTACCACTGCCATGTACACTGTACCTACGATTTTCAAAGGTTGTAATTTTCACATTTTTATTACCAAGATATTGCGATTATTGTTAAAAAAGTATCTGAAAATTTTGGTTTAAAGACAAAATGTCTCCTAGAATCTTATAATAAATTACGATTAGTCCATAACCTCAACTCTCGACCGGACCCGACATCAGGGTAGCCGTAATTTCTTACCCAGATCGCCCGCGGCCAGGGGAAAGGGAGACTGGGAGATCTCACTTTTCAGCGTAAGACAGAGTGAGATCTGGATACGAGATTAGGGTAGCCGAACTGTTTCGAATCAGACGAAGAAGCTAACTAAAACATCCAAGACGACCAATGTTCCCTTAAGACATCCGAACTGATAAATAGTATTTAGGCAGCTACAAATTAGCCTGTTCCAGGCTCCAAGATAGTGGTGCAGTCGTTTAGTAAAAAGAGATGCGAAAAACGCACGGGGGTTGGAGAGAGACAGGGCTCTCCCTGCCATTTTTTCCCGCCGCCACCTCCCCGTTTCCCAGATCGCGCGCGTCTTATTTTCGCTTTGCTCATTTTAAATACGTCCCTACCATTGACTGACACTACCATCTGACGTATTAGGAAACATTCAGTGGTTGGATACCCCTGCTGAGTCGCGCAGCCTTAGTGTAGCTTGTAGCTCGCCCCTCCAATTAGTCAGTGTTGCATAAGGTAAGTGTTTCCCCCTGTCTCCGCAAGTAAGAGAGAGTAAATTATTCTCTCTTGCCGAAAGTTATCTAGCCTCTCCGCAGTTGTTTTTAGGGGAGCTCGTTTTTCATCCCTCCTGGGGAGGGATGAAAAACGAGCTCCCCTAAAAACGCCTACGTGGAAGGCTACAAGTTATCTCGTCGCCCGTCGAAAAGGGGGTAAAATACCGGAGATAAAAAAGTAGGTAGGCAGGACTTGATGTGCCACGAAAAACCTTTTTTTTTGTGTCCTTGTTTTTGGTATCTAAGTCCTCGCGTTTTAGTTTTACATTGCAAGTAGCTAGCCGACACATTATCGACTCGATGTCAAATATTTGTTTCATGCCCGGGGGATACTGTTGGGAATTCTTGGTGGGGGTGTGCCGCCTGGTTCTCAAAATCCTGACCCTTTTTCAGGCCAAAAACTATCATTTTCCACTCTCGTTTTTAGACCTGGCGTCGAAAATCCATATCCGTTTTCAGACCTGACCTCTAAGAAATTATGTCATCAATACTTAGATTAGAACGCAACCAAAAAGATTTCTTAAAATGCATTTCGAGTTCGCGCAAATCCCTTTCCTTCTTACCCTTTAGGCGCGGATCTAGGATATAAATACTGACCGATTTGACGATAGCCTAAGGCGCAAGCTTCTAGAGGGGCCCGGGAGCATGCCCCCATGGGGAACATTTTAGATTTTAACTCCCTAAAGTCCCCTTTCCTGGGTTTTGGCCAGTTCCAAGACTCCTCGAATGAAGCCTTTTCCTTATAAAAAATACATCTATTATGAAACATCTGACCGATTCCGTAAAACGGTAGAAACCGGTGTGGATCCGCGCCTGCTCAGATTAGGCCCATCACTTTTCACGGTTTATTCGAGAAAATTATTTCAGATAATTAACAACAACTTAATACGTTTGATGTTCACGCCAACGCTGATGACACTCAACTATACCTTGCCTTTTCACCGGGTGGCACTGGTCAGGCACAGGTTATTGGAGCCATGGAGAGATGCGTCGAAGAAATAAGAACATGGATGGTCACTGACAAGCTTAGGTTAAATGACAACAAAACCGAATTCTTGATTTTTGGGACGAAGCAGCAACTTTCAAAGACTAGTCGATGTCATCTAACCATTGGTAGTGCAACCGTATCTCCGGTCAACTCCGCTAGGGATCTTGGAACTTGGATGGGTAGGAGCCTTACCCTCCAAGATCACATTAACAAAACGTGTAGAGCTGCTTACTTTCACATTTACTACACAGGCACATACGAACGTTTCTAACTAAGGAAACTATACCCAAATATTGGTGCACTCCCTCGTTATTAGTCGTATTGATTATTGCAATAGTCTCCTGTTCGGCTGCCTGCGGTTAACGTCGCCAAATTCACTGAGCTACAGCGCTTACAGAATTCAGCGGCAAGACTTATTTCCTATAACTCACGTTTTCATCATATTACGCCGGTGCTGAAATCCCTTCACTGGCTCCACGTTAAATATAGGATCTTATTCAAGGTTGCTATATTAACATTCAAGATATTGCATGGACTGTCACCTGACTTTTTAAAGGAACTTTTGACAATAAAGGAGATCTCTAGATACAATCTACAGTCCAACAATGAACTTATTCATAGACCATCTATTATCTCAAATTTAAAAAAGACACTGGGTGATTGCGCCTTTGAAATGGCAGCAGCTCCGGCCGCTGTATGGAACAAATTGCCGCCGAACAATATACGTAACCAAACTAATTTTAGCAAATTTAAATCCTTGCTTATTTTTTCTTTTTACATTATAATTAGGATCTTTTAAAATACATACTTTACTTTTAATGTTAATAAAGCATACACATACTACTTCAACCTTATTTACGCGCCCTTTTGTAATTAATGAATATTTCATTTACACCATTTTCGAAGTTAATTATTTTTATCCCGCATTTGATTATATTCATATAGATATTTGCGCGCGATAAATTTTTTAATTATTATATTATTATTATTACTTATCTGGAATTGAAACAATAAATACGTTAGTACACTCCCGTAGTTCCCTCGAAAACCACACCCGATTCCGGACAAAACTGAGCAAAGTATATGCCCGTTTTCAGACCAAAACGGCGCCAAAACCCTACCCTTTGGGGCGGCACTTACCTATATGGCTTATATAGGGGAGTACCCCCCGGGGTTTTCATGAACTGATTTTATGACACTAGTACGTGAAAGAGAAGTCTCGCTTTTCAAAATACCTTAATCAGTATTAGTTATCTAAGCCCTATTTTCACAGATGTGTAATAACTAGAGCTGCACAATATGGCGTTTAATTCTTACCACAATTCAACTCAGACTAAAAACCGACCCGTATCTTAGCGTGACAAACGATGACAAATGGGTTTTCATGACCTTCCTTGTATGATATTAAACACGAACTTCCGCATTGTCTACACACTTCCATCTGAAATGACCTTGACAAACTGAAACACTTCCCTTTTTATGTCAGGTTGTTGGTCAGGCATTCTAGTTGGGCAGCTTTAGCTATATAAATCCTAGTTTTCACCTGTTAAAAAGCCAGACCTTCGGGTATTCTGTCTTTCCTCATGCAACAGTCCTAGATTTTGCCGGCAGATTAAAATTTGAAGTCTTTCTAGATTTGAGAAATGGTAATGATGCATGCGGCAAGTTGCTCACGTTGCTAAGCACGAAACTAAGCGCAAGAGTTGCCCGTGGCGTGTAAATGATGGTCGGGGACAAATCGGGAGCGTTTCGCTTCCCCGATTTCTGCGATTGTCGGCGATTATTCTTCGGCAGTAATTTTGTATTGTCGGGGATTTCGTTGATGGCCATTTCTGCTCGTTTCAATCCTCCAGTTGGTTGGCTACCCTAGTCTTTGGCAGGTTCTGGAATCTAGGACGATCGGAAAACGGGGGAATTCAGCGAATCCTTGCTCGTCTGGGATTTTCCCGACACTTGAAAACCAAGAAGAGGTTGATCCTATTGTATTTTTGATTACACTGATTGGCCACGTGATTGTCAATGGTGACCCTCCTGAATCTCACGAGCTTTTCACGTGTTGTTCTTGCAAAATTGAAACGCAAGAGAACGAACACATTTTCCTCGTCTTTCATTCATTTTAAGCCACCAGAGCGCCCTCAATCTACTGAAGTTTTAAGCGCGATTTCTGGCAGATGTAAGCGCTCTTCGATTCGGTGAAGAAGCTAGGATTTCAAGATCTGCGTGACATCCGAGTGGATGAATTAATAATTCAATGCATGCTCAATATTGATCCATGAAATCATGGCTCCGTTGTAGGTCTTTTCCGCAGTTGGTTTATTTGTTTCTCTTCGCGTCCACAGTTGCTCGAAACTTGAGAATAAAGTTTTACTTCCGGTAAGCTATGTCAAAAAGCAAACCCGCATGAGTAATGAGCAAACCTGAATAACTGTAAAGGGCGAGATTATAACTGAGTCTGAAAATCTAAAACAACTTGGCGGAACTATTGATAGTCGACTCAACTTTTTTGAAGAACACATCAATAGCGTCTGTAAGGTCATGTAAGAAAGCAAGTCAGACCTGGGCACTTTTGAAGGGCCTCAGACTCTTGTAGATTGTAGAGCGGGCTTCATGAACGGGGTTTGAGGGATGTCTTTAGGGACACACATCTCAATTAGCAACAGCTTTTAGATAAAGCAAATTTACCCACCCCGTGTGGAACAGACGGCTCCAAGATCATGATGCATTCTAATGTACAAAGCGAAACACTGACTTGTGTCCCAGTCCAATTTGTAATCTATTTTAGCCTTAGTAACCATACTTATCGGCTGAGACAAACTGACTTTGCGCTACCAAGATTTATTAACACTACTATTTATGGCAAACATTCGTTATTGGTCCCAAACTGTGGCATAACTTATCCAGAAAGGTCAGAAAGGAGAGCCTTGCAAGCAATCTTAATACCTTAAAATCGCAAATAAGAAAGCGTGACTTATCAAGCCCTTATCTATGCAATTCCTAGATTTCCTGTTTACAATACTGTTTTCACAGTAAAGACATTTGTCCTCGATCTTTTGTCATTGTTGATGTATTTTATATAAGATATGTAACATGTACAGTTTTAGATTTTTAGTTAGCTTTACATAGATTTGGTCAGTTTCACACATTTTTATGCTTAGTTAGGTGTCCCTGTTAGCTGAGGGTTTCGCTTCTGCTATATATTTTATTGACGCATAAGTAACGTTTATTCATTCATTGATTCTTTCATTCCACGGAGGTACACATGTACGTACAGTCACCTTTTTCCCATTTCAGGTTTTTTTGTCGCTTCTTCACCCTCGTGAATTCTAAGCACAGGATTACATCGTGGAAACAAATGCGGACATTTTAAATTCTTTTGTTTATCGAACTTCTTCACCAATAGCGGTGGACTTACTGTCAATGTGGTTTTCGCAATGTAGGCTGCTCGAAACTTTAAACTCGAGCCTGGAGGCCCTCAGTTAGAATGGGGATGCAACAAGCAAATCAAAGACTGACTGCGATGGACGATATTATATTGAGTGCGCGAAAATAATTCCATGCTTGTAAAACTTCGAGGATTAAGTACAGTTCGCGAGGCGTCACATAGCCTTGCGTGCAAAACAGCAGTGGCACTGGCAGATGATTCAAGTTTCGGTGGATCCACGGATGAAACGGAAGAGAGGGCAGGCGCTGTCACTAAGCCGCTATCACGTCCAAACCGAAGGAATGAAAACGGAGATCAAGACATAGAACAGCCCCGTTAAGCGAACGATGTCAATCAACCTATCCGTACGGAGGGACAATTTTGAGGTAGGTTTGTTGTGTCTTGCTAAGGTGTAACACGATCTCCAGACTAGAGTTCGCGTTAACATGCTTGAAATGTTTTTGACGATTCACGGGTCCTCCGCTGGTCAGTCGGTAGCTCGGTCGGAGGGGTTATATTTGATACCCCCTGAGAGTGACTCACGAACTGAAGTGTCCTTTTGTTGACGTTGTTTGGCTGTACCCTGCGAGCTCTGCACCTCACGAAATTGTTCGCCACGTGTCTTTTTACTATTGCTTTTGCAGAATCAGCGTAAGTATGCCTTTTTTATTTCGTAAATTATGCATTCAAATTCTGCTTGGCTGGTTTTGGAGTTTTCCCCGCCTCCTTGATCTGATCTTTGCTGTACTTTGTGCTCTGCTATCGATTGCCTCGTTCGTTTTCCAAAACAAGCTCTTTTAACCCCCCAAAATGGATCGCTCTTCGATAAGCATTGTATAACTGTGAAATATTTCGAGGTCATGAAGATGGAATTGCAAAGGAAAATCGCGTTTGTGCTGGGTGAGTCAATCGTTTCTTGTTTCCGTGTGTTGAGCTGTCTGACAATCGAGCTGAGGTGGAGCATTTTTTAATGTACATCCGATGCCTAATATTGAATTGCAACTGAAATTTTCGCTTCAGTCACAGCACATTCGACCTCTTTTCCCCTTGTCAGATCTCGATGATATAATTGCAGGTTCTATTCTGCTAATTTCGTGCCGACCTATATAACATCACTCGTGTGTGTTTAAGGTAAATTAAGCGTAATAAACCATTATGACATGCTTCAGAGAACCTCACGGACTCGTGCCTTTTGGAGAAAGTTTCGCCAGCCAGGCGTAACACTTCGCTCGCCCTTTTAATTAAGTTCGTTTCCGCTGCTTCTGTCACAGTTTTGGCCATAAAAAAAAAAAAAAAAAAAAGAATCTACCGTGGTTCGATTATCACATATCTCTTGGTTTAAAACCGCGTGATGTTCAGCGTTCTTATAGCTTTGTTGTCGTAATTTCTGATCGCGTGCCAGTTCAACTGTAACACAGCTCGGCGGGATGTTTATTTCACGAAGTTGCAATTTCTCAACACGAGACTCGTGTTGTCGTTTTTCGTCCTCTATTTAACGTTTCGTGAAGAATCTTTTTCACCGCTTTATGCATTCCTTCGCGTGTTTGTCTCGTATTTGGCTTTGTTCATGCTTGCATGACGTGATTTGTAATTCGATGCGTTCTCTGCGCGGACTTGTGTCTGTTTTACTAATGCAATTTCAGTACAGTAGTATTGTTATGTCTTTTCATTACCTTCGATTGATAATTACGCGGACATCGTCTCACTGTGTTATACAGTGTAGGCACTTTTGCAATATGCCCTTCATGAGATAACGCGTCAGGGCAGTTTCTCTCCGGATATTGCTCCACCTAAAAAATAGATGTGTCATAGCATTTAGCCTAAGTGGCTTTTGAGGTCTTTGAATTTTCTCTATTGTTCTGAATGGATCTTATATATTTACCCTTGTATTTATACTTTGACCTGTATGTTATATTGTGGTGATTTTTCAGTCTTACCACCCTGTATTGTAAGATATCAAAACCAGAAACTAATTCCCGTTCTTGATCAACATTATTTGGGTTGATTTCCCGAGAGTCGCCCGAGGTCTGGTTTCTTTCTCAGCTTTTTGTCAGGCTACAATAATGCGTCAGTTGGACTGACTGCTTTGACTGGGGCAAGTGTTATTCTTTTGTGGGTTAAATCTTAGCTTTTTAATCTCAAGTCAATCATTGAGACGTAAGAATGAAGTAATTCTATAAACTTGTAAGTCTGTGTTACTAGACCTCTGATGTGACCATTTGTTCACCAGCAGTACCTTGAGGCCCTCATATGGGTGGGTGGGTGGGTGGTATGCATGTTCCTAGCCTGTCATTTCATGTATTGAAGAGAAGGCTATGTCCCTGTTGGTATTTGACTATTTCACTTGCACTTTTTTTGTTGCTGTTGCTGTTTCAACCCATCTTTAACCCTCTAAGCCCCAGTATCCACATACAAATTCTCCAAACTGATCTCTATACATTTCCTTAAAGAATAAGTAGAGAGAATTTGATAATAGATCAAGGCATTTTCTCTTGTGTGATCATTTTATTAATTCTTATAATTTATCTCTTGTTGACAGTGTATGGATATTGTTTGGAGAAATTTGATCTTGGTCACTATTGGGACTTAGAGGGTTAAGTCATTTGTCACCAATTTTCAGCAGCTGTCTTGTGTCTTTTAGTTCGAGTTCGCTCGAAATAAGCAAGCAGTCTTGTGTTGCTTTTAGAATTTTAACCTAACAAGATCTCAAATGAAACCTCTTCATTAGTACTTTCCCTCCTTATTAGTTTTTTGTTATGCAGTTCTGACTTTTGAGTCTATATGTGGACAAATGTGCTATGGTGTGACCTTGCATTAATGTGCATCTATTTGGAATAAATTGTAAGCTTTAGTGTCTTTAAAGAGCGCTTGAGTCTCAAAAATTGATTTGTTTGATTTGTCAATGACCTTTTGATTTAGTTTATTTTCTGGTTAATAAAAATTTTGGGGTAATTCATTTGTTTCATCTTTGGCACTCTTAAATTTAAAAGGAAATAACAAAGTGCAGTTCTATGATGAAATCTTGTAACCTTGTGAAACAAACCAGATTATAAATTCTTAACTAAAAGCCTTAGGATTAATCAAAATTGCCAAAGTAACCATTATTATTGTTATTTTTATTATTATTATCATCATCATTATTCCTATTACTATTTTTATCTAACCTAGAACTGTATCATGGCTTGAAGGAGAGACCTTCTTACTGCTTGTCAAATATTCCTTATAACCCACAAACAATAGCATTTATGGGGCATGGTTTTGTGAGTGTTGTTATCCAGTGATCAGTTATCCCTTTAGAATTTTTTAAAACTTTGCATATGGTACTTTGTTAGACTGCTTGTGACAAAGTTTATAATTTATTATTAATGAAGTTAAGGGTTAGGACTGTCCCAGAAGTAAATGTAATTTGAGATTAACAGTAGGGTGGTCAATGCCAGACTGATTTATTGTATCTTATTGGTTCTCAACAAATGTACCACAAAGTCGGTGTAAGTGAAGGTTAATTAACTGTGACTTGGGGCATGCAGTTCTTTGTCCTTTTTTTTGACTTATGGACTATAAAGTGACTAACCGTTTGCAGATGTCAGAACATGAAGGCAGCAATCCTCAGTTATTTATTATAAGACCCTGAGTGTTGATCATCATGGGCCTATTGTTTCACGGTAACTTAACTTACTCATCCCTATAAGATATCAGGGTAGTAGAGTACCACAAACCCAAAGAAGAGCACCCCATGTTAACTTCATGGTCAGTTTTTCTCACTATCTTTTATGTTTGTGTGTGTTTTTTCAAAACCTTTATTGATAAGGTTATCATCACCATTGGCAAGAAACTATATATGGACACTGAACTCATTCAAGATAGTTTCTTTCCATTTCTAGAGTACAGATTTGATAAAAATCTTACAGAACGCTAACTTGGGGCTACAAGGACAAATACCATTTCTTAAGGAAGTTACGTGTTCTACAGAACCAGTGGACTACTGCTTTGAGAGTAAGTGTCACTTATAGTAACAGCGACAGCAGAGTTATGGGAGAATGGGGGGTGTGAGGGTACAGAAGGCAGGAGAGGAAAGGGTGGGGATCAATCAGGGGGAATTAACAGGCAACAATGCTTAAGACGGAATCCATCAGGAAATTGAGTAATTTTAGCTTTCAGGGGACAAAAATCTTGTACCAGAATAATTTAAAGAATGTTGCATTCTCTTTTACATTTTCCAAGGGCTAAAGAAGTATGGGTAATTATATAGTCATCAGTAATAACACCAAAGAAAATTTCTCATAGGAGTCCAAGAAAATAAATGTCAAATTTCACAATAATTGTGAAAACACTGGTAAAATTCTGAAAATTTCATGTGTAAGATGTAATTTTATGAAATTTGACATTCATCTTTTCGGCCTCTCATCAGAAATTTTCTTTGGTGTTACTACAGATGACTAATTACATCTTTAGCTCTTGAAAAATAAAAAAAAGAATGTGACATTCTTTAAATTATTCTGGTACAAGGTTTTTGTCCACTGAAAATTAAAATTACTCAATTTCCTGGTGGATTCCGTGTTAATATGTCACAATAAAAAAAACGTTCTCTGAAATGTCATCTGTCTCCTTGCCCCATCCCCCAATGGGCAGCGAGGCAAGAGAGACAACAGGGTGGGTTGAAGAGATGGATGACATCTCAGACTAGAATAAAGGTGATAGGGAGCAAAAATGCAAGGTCCTGGAGGCGGGAGACTCGGACCTCCATACCCCCCACTTGCAAGACTGTTGCACCGTCACAATGATCATATGTATTAAAAGTGACATTGGATTGGTCTTTCAATGGTGTGCTTATCCAATATTAAAGATTATTCATATAACACAGAATGGCCATAATTTATCCTGTTTTCTTTGCTCTTTCTATGAAAATCAATAAATTTTGATAATAATTTATCACCCTTTTTAGAGTGCTCAAGGTATTTACACTTCCAGCTAATTTGCTACATCTACAAGACAAAGAAATTAGAGAAGGCTGTCAAAACCAAGGATGTTCTATGTTCCTCTCTTGCTGATAAGCTAGATGTTATGAAGGAAGACAAGAAATTTAGGGTTACGTCAACAGACATGAGCAAGAACCGGATGAATGAAAACGATTATAAGGTGGGAGGGGATAGTGGGGAATATAACCGTTGCAATGGCACAAGTGAACCAGATCGTATTCGAGACGCGAGCGGTGACAATGCATCGAACGAAGAGCAAATTTTCAAGGCAAAGTTTGAGAGCACAGAAAAAGAGTTGAAGAAAGTTAAGGAGGACCTGAATAAAACAACTACTGAGAAATCTAAGGTAGGTTTTTTAGAGAAGATGGGAAGACGCATCCACTTAGCTGAATAACAAAACTGATGAAAAGCAAGCAAACTTCGCTTATTTTTATTTGTTAGTTTTTTAATAACACGATGGACTATTTGACGCCTGTAAATGGTAATCATAAAATTAATTGGATCCACAAATTCGTAGGTCACGTGTTTAATGACTCCCAGCTTGCTTTGATTTTATAAACTAAATTTATAGGGCAGTACTTACCAGTTTTCATCATTTGAATTTAAGTAGCTGTTCCGGTTGCCAGTGACGCTAGCTGCGAAACAGGATTACTACTAGCTCTTTTTGTGTAGCGGACTTTGCTTCCGCTCCTTCAGAGCCTCATGCCCGGGCTCTCTCTACTCCCTTTTAAAGCTTGCGAAACTCAGAAAATAGAGTAGTTTTCTTAGTAGATCAATTTCGCCTTTGTTATTGACAAAACGAACCTTTTTTTTCCATTCAAAGTTTTGTATGATGTTCATGTTTCTGAACGTTTATTACAGTTAGAGGAGAACTTAAAGGACTTGCAAGAAAGTCACGCGAAAGAGGAAAACGCGTTACGCACTCAAATTACCAAGCTTCAACAAGAAAGAAGGCAGTTACAAGAGGCTATTACCCAGTACCAGACGAACGAGCAAACACAGAAACAGGAGTTCGATCAAGTGCTGTTTCGCGCGCAAGAAATGCACGAAATGCTTGAAAGAGAAACTCACGAAAAGTTTGTTTCCATCGCTGAGCAAAAGTCTCTGAGGCAACAGGTCGAGAATCTGTCCAAGAACATGAAATCATTACAAGTGAGTTTAGTTTGTCACTTGACCCACCGTCCCAAGCAATGACACTTAAAAACAAACAAACAAACAAACAAATAAACAACAACAACAAAACAGCAAGAACAACAATGATACACTTTGACACTGAATCAAACCTCAAAAAAATGTACTGAACTATTATAACTAAACATTAAAAAAGTGTCATAGATATCTTAAAAGAAACAGACGTTTCGGGTGTACTTTACGATAAAACAAGGTAAATATATAAATATAATTTAATTCCAGTGTGGTGAAAGTACCTTGTATAGAAGCCTAAACAAAAGAAACATGTTGTTTCAATTTAAGTGGTATAAAAGAACTGTGAATTTCAACGAGATTTTGCGAGTGTAGATAGTAAAGCTCGAGTCTAAGTTATCGTTTCTAAAGATTTCCGGCGAAGATTTAGTTGTTAGTTTAATTAGCCAATTTTTGTGCTGTACTCCCTACACCAGAGTATGCTGAGTAAGTTAATCGTTTCTGACCATGTTTTTTTTAGGTGAAAAGTGAGGAATTTGTTCGTTTTCACTGTGATCAAGAAGACCAGATTGACGACTACAAGAGACTAAAGAAGATTATCCATGATAATGGCTTGCCAAGTATTGAACAGATGATTGCACTGCAAAGACAGGTAAATGAATGCTTGCCACGCACCTCCTTTTTAGCCGGGATTGTCTCATCCCAAGCTAGTCTTGCGTGTCGTAAAATGGACAGCGTATCTTGCTTAGTCCCTGTACGGCGTCTTCCCGGGCCTTGTTGGTCAATGCATTTCGGTGACGTATCCGAGACGAAGGTTCGTGATCGGACCACGCGATCCGAAACGCATCGGGCGCGCTCCATAACGAGGCCTAGGGACTAGGCAACTGCATGTGAGGGATTGCACCATTTATGTGAGGGATTCCACCATTTTGAGATGCTGTGCATTTAGCGTGCCAACAGATGAGCGTTAGATAAAGTTTTCAATTTCCTGGGAGCAGTAAAATCTACGGTTCTCTACTCACTGTCTTAATTGGCGTAAATTGTGTACCTGTTAGGACAGTTAGTGAATAATATGTTTTTAATAAATAATCGACTTAAGAAAGTTATATATCTACAAGAATCTCCTGTTTTTGAGTCTGTACCGGTCTCATGTAATCAACGAAGCGTTTCGTCCCGGTCTCATGTAAACGACGGCACAATTACAAATTCGTACGGGCCTAAGTTCGTCCCGGTCTCATGTAATAGCCCCCTTACTCGAAATCTGTCGATCTGTCCACGTGCGGTTTACGTGATATCATCGCACAGGTGAGTGAATATCCCGGATAATAAGAAAACAAATCGACTGCGCATGCTTCTGATCGTACAGCCAACAAATTTTGGCTTTTTTCCCTCTATTGTAGAGAATAGTGTACTGGCTCACATTAGGCTCGCCAGCAACTAAATGAATAGTAGCATGTTAAAGTACCATGGAAGAGGTTTCATTGCATGGTTACACTGGCCGTAAGATTTCATCTACAGATCTACAGCTTAGAGGCACGGTTGATAACTCCATCATAACGGACTTCTGAGTAAAAGAGATTCCTTATTATTATATGATTTACAGAATGAACAATACCGTGAAGAGTTCCTGAACGAAAGGAAAGAGAAGGAACGTGTGCTTTCTTTAAAAGACAAACTGAAGCGAGACTTGGAGAACGCACAGTCCAGAATCTCCTCTCTACAAGAGCAGGTACGTCTTACCCTCTCTTCAGTAGAATTTGAATGCGGTATAGCGTCAACAAATATGCATGAAATATGTTAATACGAAAGATCAATCGAGCAAGTCAGTGCTCAAAGGAGTTTAAGTCGCGTACGCCCTAAGGAAACCCACCTCGAATAGCTTTAATAGCTGCAAATAGTCACAGAATTTGTAATTATACCCTAAAAGTTTCAATGTCTGTTGTTGTTACCTGCTGTTGTCGCTTGGTTGAAGGCTCCGAATAAAATTTGTTACAAGGATCAGCTCTTTTCCGGTATATGATCAAGAAGACGTGTCCGTCTTGAGTTATCAGTATCTGTCATATTACCTTACCAGGTGTACAAGTACAGGGAACATATCTTCTTCCTGCAGCAGAAGTTCAAACAGGATGGAAGCAGCCCGCAGCCAAGCTCCCCGATGTTCGATACACCGAGCAGTTCGCACGGAAACAGTCTCAGTCGACTGTACGGCAGTACCGCCACCCAGTATATCAATGAGATGTTACTTCAGGGAGCTGCTCATTCCAAATTCCCCACGGGAGTACTTCCCGAGGGGAAAAGGCCGGGTCCTGGAAAGCAGGGAGACGGAGGGAAACAATGGCAATATCAGCAGGTTAGAATAAAACCGTACTTGAGTCATCCTCGTTCACAGGGTCCTCTCTCGCTACGGAGGACGAGTAGAGGAGACCCTGGGAACGAGGTTTTAGTTGAGTTATCTTACGTCACTGCCCAACGTGTTGTTCGATGGCTTTCTCTTATATGACCACTGCACCTGCACCTGTACCTATTCCGTAGTCAATGACCGTTGGGGCGCCACGGACATAGCAACCCTCTCCCTCCATTTGATTTTGTTTTCAGCTTCCCTTACAGCGTTGCAAAACTTCAACCCTGTCCAACGCTTCTTTTGTCGGCCCCTTCTTCTTCCTCCTTGCACTGTTCCTTGTAAAATTGTCTTGGCAAGCCCGATGATCTTGATACATGCTCAAACCACTTTAACTTGCGTTTCTTTACTGTGGTTAAGATATCATAGGGCCCAATGGCTTGCCTGATTCTGTCTCTGACTGCATCGTTAGTGATGTGATCTCTGTATGAGATGCTAAGCAGTTTCCTAAAGCATCTCATCTCAGTGGTCTGCAATTTCCTCAGGATGTCCGCTGTCAATGCCCAGGTTTCGCTGGCATACAATAGTACTGAGATAACTAGGGAGCGCATTAGTCTGATCTTCTAGCTTAGAGAGATATGTTTATCGTTTGATCACTAATGGATTTTACACTTCCCACTACTTTTTCACACTACTGGATTTTAAACACACGCTCAACTTCAGGTAGGGTTTGATCCTGAAATTTAACTAGAAAAACTGATCGGAAATCTAATAAGTAAAACATTTAAATACGCAACTTTGTAATTGTCTTTTCAAATGGTCCAGCGTTCTTTGTTATGTTTCCAAAGGCGACACATAAATTAGGGTGAGGCAATGTTGTTAACTGACTATGCTGCTTGATCCTTTCTTTAATAAAAATGCCAAATGCGTGGAAACGGATGCGCCAGAGCCGGTGAACGCCATTGCTTACTGACGACGTACATTGACCGGACGAAACATTGCGATCAGTACTTAAAAGAACGGAGACCAACGAATTAGAAAACTAAAATTCTTCATTATTGACTGTTGTCGATTTTTTTAAAAAAGTCTGGTTAATTTTCAGGGTGGTTACGGTCGGTATGGCCGGCAAATGTCCGCCGAGGATTGGAAGCGAAGCCCAACCCAAGCTCAACCTTGGGACAACTTTTACGGGTCGAACCAGTCTCCTAGTGGTAGGCTGCCCTCGGCAAGCAGCATCTCCTCCGTTCGTTCAAGTTCCAGTTCGTCCGAAGAAATTCCTGTTGAGGGTCAAATGGATGGTCGAGCACCATTTGGGATGGGTGGTTTGGGTGGAAGACGGCAAGGACCTCGCTCTGCAGGCTTACCTGATAAAGCTGTCGATGAGTCGCGTTCCATGCCACAGAATTATGGGTAAATCCACAACAATCACTTCATATATTGTAACGTTAAAATATGTGTAACGCTTGGAGGCAGATCTTTAACGACAACTGTTAACACGAGGCTCCTGCTGTCACGTAAACAATCGTGACCTAAGAAGCTACCATTTCACTTCTTATGAGCCCTTGTGAGGGATCGACAATTTTTTTAAAAAAAAAAACTCCAAAATAGATCGAAAATACCCGGTGAAGAGCTGTCAGGTTTATTTTGTTAGTTTTTCGGCAGAGAGTAGGGGCCCATCACCATAAAGATTTCATCTTTCCTGTTAGGGCTGGATCTTATGGTGCTGTGTAGATTAGATTTACCCACACAAAACCTCTTTGCTAACTGAAACACCCAAGGCGTCCTATGTATGGCAATCCAGATTCCGGATTCCGGGAAATTTTTGCTAATGGAAGGTGGAATTGTGGGCTATGGAATCCGGAATTCAGCTCTAGAAATCCGGAATCCAACAAACGATTATCAACGCAGCTGAAATAGTTCCTGGTAATGCGTCCTTTAGCATTTGAAATAAAATTAGATGCAAGTGACATTCCTGAGATATATTGTCATTTCCTATGGTTTTATTCCAGACCTCCATCCTCTCCATTTGAGCCCTGGTCACCCAGGCAGCAAGGTTTTCCTATGAGAGGTCAGCGGCGTTATTCGTCCCCAACTGGAAACGGTGTCCGTTCTCCGAACACTGACTTCTGGAATCCGCAGCAACAAATGGGAGGCTTCCAGCGGTCTTGGCCATCACCCGCTGATCAGGCCCAGCTTTCTGATTCTCCTCAGGTCTCCTTGTCATCTGGACTGAGGCCCACAGCCGATCCTTGGCCTCCAGCGGTTTCAACTACTCCAAGCAGTAGTCATGCTCAGTCTACTCTGGCATCCAGTGGTCAGGGAGACACGATGACGTTCATGTCTGGTGGGATAGGTATGCGTTAAGGTGGGAGTGGGCACTTGTTGCCACGGAAGCATGTATAGGAATTGAATTTAAAGGGGCATGGTGCATCAACACGTTATGCTATCGAATATTACACAGCTTATCTTAAAAAGGTAACTAAAAAGAGCTGTCGCATAGCTATGATGAAACCTGCTTTACATTTTAACCCATTAACCACTTTAGCCATAGTGTAAATGTATAACAATGGAATGTAGATTTGGCATTATCTTTAGACAATAATTGCCATTTATATACGTACAAGGTTTCCACAAACAAAAGTGGTAGACCTAGTGCTGAATTGCCTTCAATTCAAGCAATTAACATAAATGCTAATGGATAAAGTTATGTTAAATTGCTCTTAAATGTCTTGCTTGTTATCACAAATTTAAGGGCAAACATTAATGGTAGTTAACCAACCGTTACTTAATGTTCAGCCATGAAGCTAAAGAACTAGATGATTAACCTTTTGTAAAAAAAAAAATAATAATAATAATAATAGAAAGAAATTCACTTTGCCTTTTTCATATTTAGGAACCTCAAACTGAATCTTTGATAATCTCGAATAATTTAAAAGCAGTATTTACAAACAATATTTGATGAAGAAAATTTCATATACATATTATTGCCAATCCATGGAGAGAGATATTTTTTTTGTTTAAATATAGTTATTCTTATTTATCATATGGACCAAAAATCTTCTATTTGTTGAATAATCTTTGGAGTAAAAGAAGAGTTAAAATTTAGGGATAAACTTGTATTTAACAAGAGGAAATCATTATAGAATAACAAATTTTGTGGATAGAAAAGAGCTTTTGTTAAAATGTGTTTGATGGTTTTTTACTATTTTAAGTAACGATTTAATTGAAAACATTTCGAATTAGTTTGACGTTGTTCGTCATTATAGTTACGGCGTGCATGTATCACCTGCTAGGGTTTAGGGATCTTTATGCAAAGCTGTTTGATTTCGTAGCATTCAACTTGAATCGCTTTGGTACACAAAAAAGTATTGTGTTATAGCAATGCAAAGACTAGGGTATGAAAAATGAACGAGTTGAATTTTACCGAAATTTCACTAGCTAGTTCTGAATATGGCAAGGGTTAATTTCAAACCCTTACATTCCTCCAACCCCTAACACCCTACCCCCACCCTTTCTTAAAAAAGGAAAAGAAAAAAAAAACAAAGTTTTTAGAACAGGATAAGATAGATTTACTAAACTGCTGAGTGTTGGTATATGTCCGGACAATCGTAGACGCGTCGCAGTCTGTCTTTTGCGCAAACATTTGTGCGTGCACGCGCGCAATAATGCGAGTGTGCAAGGTGTGCGAGCGATGATAGCTTGTTCCAGGCTCTCAGATAGTAAGGAACACGCACAGTGAAAGGCACGCGAAAATATGAGCGCGTGATCTGGGAAAAGGGGGCGGTGGTGGAAAAAAGTTTCCTCTCGTTCTATTTCGTGTTACTGCTGTCTCACTTCCGAGGCCCCGACTATCTCGGAGCCTGGAATAGGCTACTGCGACGAAAGCACGAGCAACGGTTTATTCGAGCAAAAGAGATCCTTCTAGCAGTCTAGGACAATCATGTCCCACAAGGCAGTTAAGATTACGTCCAATACGGGCCAATTTTAGTGCAAAGACCGACTGTTATTTGCAGCTCTGTTGTGATTAAAATCACTTTATGATGCATGGCTTTAAAAAGGTAAACGGGTCTTGTTTGTTTATGCTCCTTAAGCATCATTTCAACGTGGGATTAGAGCATTGGGCCAGGGCAGCGTTCCTGGAGTGCTATTTTGTATCAGTCGATTCTACTTTTTCGGTCTATGTGGGAAATCTAAAACTGCGACCATACAAAAGTGGAAGCCACTGGGCTTTCACTTCGTGTGGTTCTGCTCGTGATGCTGTACACGTGGGTCGAGTCGCCCCTTGTCAGGTAATCCGGATTCCAGAATCCGGGAAATGCCTTGGAATCCGGAATCCAGGACTCTGGAACCCAGGATTCAGCTTAAGAAATCCGAAATCCCGCTAAAGATTGAAATCCCGAATCCGAGTTCCATTGACAGGAAACTTGGAATCCAGTACCTGGAATCCGGAATCCACATCGTGGAATCCAGAATCCAAGACTCTCTTGGATTACCGCACTTATACTACTACATGAGAAATTGCTGCAATTTGATTGCCTCAGAGCAGTGGTATTTCACCTTAATTTGAAATACCTATATGTGAAAAGTACAAACCTTTCGTAGGTAGTAGTATAAACAAATAATAGCATGATTTGTACGTGATATTTGGCATAAATACCACTCGTGATATTTTAAAATTGTTTCAAATTTCACTCGCCTTACGGGTCGTGAAATTACGTATAATAATTTCGAAATATCATTCGTGGTATTTATGCCAAACATCACTACAAATCATGCTTTACCTATACTAAGAGGGGCGAGTTAGGGATTCTGTAGATGATAATCTACAAGTGCGACCATTCAGAATGAAATCTTATGAGCAGTATACTTCCCTGCACACAGCCAACTGCTTTATCAAAGTGGACTATAACAGACGAAATCTTTGTATGCATGTAGAAGCGTATGAAACAAGACTATATTTTAAAATTCAATTTTCTCTTGACCACTGTTTTTAACTACATAATTTTTTTATGCTGAATGCAGTTTCATTTATATACCGGTTTGTGGATATTTAGAATTAATTAGTATTTAATACGCTTCAACTGAATATTGAATCAATCGTATCAACAGAACGTGTATCTTGTTACCAAATTAGTGCCATTGAGAAAAAGTAGATTGAATTTTTGATTTGTAAATAGCTAGTATTGGCTGTTTTGTAACAAGACGAGTTTTGTGTAGATTCAAATATTTAGAAGCTATGAAATAGCCGTTTACAGTATTTAAGAGTTGGTAGAAAAATGTCTTTTTTCTAGGAGTTAATTACAAAACGTACTCGCGTGAACTTAGTTAGTTACACTTGTCGCTTTGATAAAGAACATATAAATATGATCATAAGTAAACAAAGTTATACAGTTTCAATTTATATTCTACATTATTTAATATCTTATCCATCTTATCCAATAGAAATATAAGTAATGCGTAAAAAAATTCCTTTGTTGCTCGTGAAATGTGCTCTGATTTTTCCTATGGAAAGCAGCTACCATGTAGCCTAGTTTCTAGATAAAGGCTAAGAACTTGCCTCCAGGTATAACGAAAGTATAACTTTTAGCTTAGCTTTATGTTACATTAAACAGAAAAATTTAAATTAATTTTATAATTAAAATGATTTGTTGAAGACGAGAAACTAAAATTTATAATAATATAATACTTAAGAATGATTTTTTAACAGCATATCTGCATAATGTGTACAATCAATGATCATTATTGGCGTGACTTTCTAATAAAAATATTGTTATATTGCCATAATATTTGTGAATTGTGTGTTCAATTTTCTTTCGAGCAACTTTGCCAGACGTTTCAGATTAACCCTTTAAACCCTAAGTGTGATCAGTATCAAACTTCACCAAGTGATATCAATGCTTTACAAAACAGATTGGTGATGAGAATTAAGGATATGATCACACAAGATACAATGAGTTGATACTTCAACAACTTTTCACTTCTAGGAAACGTACAGGGGCAGCAAATGGGAATTTGAATTTTGATTTCATGGCTTCAAGGGTTTTAGAGCCACATAAAGCGTTTTCACTCACGTGGTCGGCATCTATCCTAATTTACTGGAACAAAAGAGAGTTTTTACATAAGAAAAGAGTTCAACTCCCACAGGACTGGTTTGGAACACCAACATGGCCTTCGTTTCATTGTTTTGGAACACTAATATGGCCGCCGTGACGTCATATGAAAACGCTCCATATCTTAGGCCCCGTTTACAAAACTTGGCGAACGGTTTACATGAGAATTTGAAACAAAACGTTGGCTCGGCTAGAGGCGGGTCACCCCCTTTTCAATGGTGTTTTTATTTTGTTTTATTTTTCTATTAGCTACGCCGATGAAACAAAACAACAACAACAAAAAAACATACGACGTAATTAAACTAAAGAAGGGGGTCGGCAGGGACACCGCAACAGCTGAGGCCAAGTACAGCGCGCCCGAGTAGAGTAAAAAGAGTGGAGTGTGCACGTGAAATGTTAAGAATGACAAAATACAAGAAAAGAGACTAACTACATACAACAAACGATCGAACGAGACAGTCTTAAACGTACGCGGTCATCGCAGTCAAAAAAGAAGTGGCTAACGAGGTCTTCTAATAATGGGAGGGTCACCCTCCTAGCTGAACCAACTTTGGTTCGCCCAGCCTGTCAACTCGGTCAATGCGAGACAATCAGCGCATGCGCAAGCGTTGTTGTCAGCTCTTGGCTCGGGAAAAGGAGTGAACTTTCTTTTCATATAAACTCTCGCTTAAGTTTACTCGGCTATGAGGTTGAGCCTCTTTCCCGGGAAAACCTTTCCCTATATAAATTAACGGGGCGTAATCTTGGTATGACATTAGTCCCTTCACCTACACAACCTATAAATATTGACCGCGCCCTTGGGGCTTACGCCCCGTGTTCCTTTTAGTTTGGAATTATTTGAATGAGGCGGAGTGTACATAAAGAATTGGCAGATTGAGTGTTTATGCACATTGGCGGGTTTTCGTAGCCTGTTTCAGGCTCCCAAGATAGTCGGGTCCGAGATCAGAAAGCGCGAACACAAAAGGAAAACGATAGAAAATTGGAGAGGAAGGGCTTCCTTTTCCCGCCAGGCATCGTCCCTTTTTCTTAGATCATGCGCTCATATTTTCACGTGCCTTTCAATCACGCGTCATCCCTACTATCTGATAACCTTGAAGAGACTAGTGTTTTTCCGCTTAAGCAGAAAACAGCCTTTATGATCCACATAATTCTTCATATCACAATCAGCCTCATTCAATCATGGTTTCATTATTCATCCAAAATAAATGAAATTTCCACAAAACCTGCTTACCTGAATCTCTGTGAAGTTTCCGTATTCATAACCGTTTGCTACATCCTCAATAGTGTCAGGATATGAAGGGATGTTTTCAGCGTCTACCAGACTTTCTTCAAATCGCAGTTGCTATCCGTTCAGTGGTAATTTTGCTATTCTTGCCACGTCTTCAAGCAGTAGTTCGGCCATTTCTTATCCGCTTATCGCTTGAAATCTTTCGCCACGTCACGCTTTATGCTGCCCATTTTTCTGTCGATATCTGTACAACTGACGTCAATTGTATTCAACATTTCCATGTAAACCATAATGCATTTTGTTTACGCCCAGCTTCCCCCAAATTTTATAAAATGACTGTTCCCAAAGATTTCATCTGGGTATATCAGTCGTCCCAAGAGACGTCGATGGCAATGGTTATGCAATTTTTTTTTTGAAGGAGCAGGGGGGGGGGGGGGGGGGATGTATAGGAGGTGTATTATGGGCTTTGCGAAAACGGTGAATTGACATCGGCAAAGGACTTCCAAATTTCGTCAACGTTCGCTGGTTATGAAGAATTAGCCGCGCAGGGGATTTAGGCTATTCAGAAACTGAGAAATATTTTGAATGACCAATAAACAATTCTTGGATGAGGTGTTTCTGATATCCCCAATAATCAAGGTCGAGGTAAGTGTTTTCAGCCGAGCCGAAGGCCGAGTCTGATAACACTTGCCGAGACCTTGATTATTCCGGATATTACAAAAAACAAATATAATCATTGTTTATTATACATTGTTTTGAAATAAATAACGACAAATACACCAAACGCAAGGGACTGATTTGACATTTCTCTCAGAAATCATGCATTGCGCGCGCAACCTACAGATTAGTCAGTTATCTGCTGGCAAATAACTAACTAATCTGTACAGTGTAAGTTGGGCTGATTTCCAAATTAACTAGAGGCTCCTAGACAATGAGAAGACAGATACTGAGTACGATGTATAATAATGTGGGTTATTTTGCCTTCCTTAAAATACAACGCGCGCTCGTGGCCAACAATTTTTTCGCAAAAATTCAGGTAAAATAATAGTATTAACGTATGGTTTGTTCATAATCTTATGCCGAAATAACCAGAATCTCATGGCATATTTCATCTCATTTCTATTTATTTTCTAAAACAAAGTAAAACAAACAAAAAAGAAATGACATTTAATTTAAAAATAATAAATAAAAAATCCATTTCGTCTTGAAACATTAACCTCGTCCTACATGTATCTCAAGTCCATGAAATGACGGAGCGGTGCAAGAACATTAAAATGATCTTCGATAGGAGAACGTCTGGTGCGTATATTATTCCTAATGTCTTGTTCTGTTTTTCCGACTTCTGGATCTGTTATTGGGGAGCTTAAAGGGGCTGTGTCACGGCAGTCCAGTTCATTTTGTTTAATTTTGCCAATTACTCACCCACAATCGCTATGGAACTTAAGGTGAGCAAAGAAATTACATGTAAATGACAAAATCAGGGATCCGAGGCAAACAAATATGTCTCCTGAGCACAATTTTTGAAGTTGCAAGCGGCATCAATCAACTTTGAAAAACTTTTAGGC
This sequence comes from Porites lutea, assembly GCF_958299795.1. Lineage (NCBI taxonomy): Eukaryota > Metazoa > Cnidaria > Anthozoa > Scleractinia > Poritidae > Porites > Porites lutea. The sequence goes on along the minus strand of NC_133208.1, from coordinate 17,761,155 downwards.
TGAACAGTTTTCAAAAACCATAATTTCAATCCGTTTCAATCTTGTTCAGTTTTACCCATCCGTGGCATCTGTTGTTTCTGTTGTGTCATTTTAACCTTTCTTTAACGTTTTAAGCGGTTATTTTTATGTGTCTCTTAATTTAACTGGCATTTTGTAATTACCTAATTTGGCTGAATTTCCTGACACAGCTCCTTTAAGCAACTATGACGGCGACGGCTACAAAAACGCCTTTTAAAAAATGAAGTCGCGCTGTTTCTGGAGTAGAATTCTTAAGGAGTGCATCTTCCCAAAAAAGAAATAGAAAATCGTTATTGTACTGCTAGCTGCGATCGAGTCGCCAAGGTTTCAAATACTGCACATGGTTTATTTCATCCAAAATGTACAGAAATACAGAGGATAAAATTCGAGATCCGTTGGTATCTCTCAAGTTTCGCAACTAGTAGTAATGATCTTTCTAATCAACGATTGTTACGACACGTCATTAGTCGTGATTATACCACGCATGAATTTCGTGTTACAGTCAACTCTCTGTAAGACGGACACCTTTGGGACCGGCACTAAGTGTCCGTCTTAAAGAGGTGTCCGTCTTATAGAGAGTCAAATAAAGGAGGTAAGGAAAGGCAGGGACCAACTCTAAGTGTCCGTTTTACAGAGGTGTCCGTCTTATAGAGGTGTCCGTTAAGAGAGAGTCGACTGTATACCGAAACAGTTATCTTATGTTCACGTCCTCCATTAAACGTGAAATTAGGAAGGTTCACGTCGTACTCGTGCAACGACCGCAAAGAAATGTACAAAAAAGCGTGATGCACGTGCAAAGTTTGTTGTTTTGCTAATCTTAGGGCCTGTTTACATGGAAGTGGGGGACCCCAGGTAGGTGAGGTAACCCACCTGTCCATATCTTATTTTAATTTGATCACGTTTAAATGATAGGTGGGGTGACCCGCCACATGTTACCTCACCTATCAGGGGTCCCCTGCCTTCATGTAAACAGGCCCTTAACTTATTGCTTTTTTGCTGTTCTCGTTCCCGTTCCCGTTCCCGTCGCCGTTGCTTAAGCTCTCACTGTTTTGACGTTTGCTGGTACGACACGCATGACCTAGTAACATACTCAGGTCCTGACATAGGCTCTGTTTTCATGTTTCCTAGCGTTTCCTTGTTCTTTTTTTCTTTCTTCTGCTGTTTGATCTCATGTCCCTTTTGTCTTCAACGGTATTAACTTCAACCCGCATTTTCTTAACATACGCATGGTCTCTTTCGATAACTTCGGGGTCAGGAAGAAAATCTTTTTCATCCCACTGCGTTGCAACGGAGACAAGGCAAGGTTTGGCCAGACACGAAATTTCTGTCGTTCGCTTGGTTACAGTTTGACACGAAATGTCTATCAAGCGTCCATGCTTTATTCTTCGACTAATGCTCGGCTCAAACTGGGAAGTCTTTGGGTTGTAGATGAGGAGTGTTTCGCAGATTACTCTATGACTAGTGGTTAGGATACTTTTACCATTATTCGAGGTGCTGTCGGTGCTTACTTTGCAATCACCTCCGTAACCAACGCTGTCAGTAACAGGGGTTGTTCCGCTTTTTTCGTGGGTGTTTGATAGGAAACTATCTCCGTGACTACTGCTCGGCTCGTCGTTGTCAGTATGCGTTTCATTATTTACATCGTTATCAACGCTCGTACCTGCATCCCTTCTACTATGTACACTGTCGTTATCTGTCGTTTGAACCCCGAGGGAGCTGCCGGATTGATGACATAATCCACCATAATTGCTCTGTTTTTCGTCGGTACGGTTCGAAGCGCCCTCGGTAGGTTTTCGGGCGTAGTCATGGTCTATTGGTTCTTCGTTTTCAAGAGCGAGACTAAAGTTAGGCAACAAGGACTGGATAGTATACTCACCGAAGTACTCATCCTCATTAACTTCAGTAATATGATCTGGTGGTATCAGTTTCATGTCATGGTAAGGCCCCAGCATGTCTTTTAGCATCTAGGATTAAAAGAACAAAAAAATTAAGGAGGCGAGCAGCCTTGAATTGTGCAGTAAGCCGGTGCTGAACCCTGTTTCTGTAACCTGAGAAAGCGGATCATTAAACGTTTCTGGAAAACTGCCCACCTACCGCTCCCCTAAGCCAACATTAACACTTACTTCTCACTTAGGGAAAAATGTTAGCTTAGGGGAGGGGTAGGTTGGGCAGTTTCCCAGAAACGTATAATAGCCAACATTTTGCGACACCACCATTGCTTTCCCGCGAAAATGACGTCCGCGAAACGAGTGAAGAAATTCCATACTAATGACTTATCTCTACCCGGATCTGGCTTCTGATTGGTCGTACCACGCGGGAAATTTGCTGATGCCAACCAGGAACGTTTTCATAAATGCATGTTCATTACTGGCCTATCACCTAAGTACCTTTCAGATTTAATTAGTATTCAACAGCCTTCGTCCTACAATTTGAGGCGCAACGACAATGGTCGTTTGTTGGAAGGACCATAGTTAATTGAGTGGAATGGTTATGAAACCCGAGACTCCTTTGTTATATGTTTTTGTGGACCTGAAAGTGCACAAAGTTCAAAAGAATTCCTATCATTTTGATTGTCTTGACCAATAAAAACGTCGCATTAATTTATTCCGTAACAATTTGCCAACAGAAAACAAAGGATTGTGCACTTTCAGGGTGCTTCCGACATAAACTACAGCACTGTTGTTTTTATCATTGATGTTTGCCGCTTTTCATAACCAGTCTCCTCTAATAACTATGGAAAGACCAAGTGCGAAAACCAAGAAAACAATGGGAGACAGAGCTTTCCAGGTAGCTGCTCCTTTCCTATGGAATAAGCTGCCAAGGTCCGCGCGCGAAGCAACGAAGTTAGAATCTTTTAAGACTTTAATTAAGACATTTTTATTTAAGGAATCATTTCAGCTATGTTAGTACATCTATATCTATATATATTTGTAATTATCTTTCACTCATTTAAATGTAAATATTTTTAAGATTTATGATACAAAGATTTGTAAAATTTAGTTATTAATTACTATTGTGATGCGTTTTTGAATATTTTATAGAAAAGGCGCAATACAAATAATAAATATTATTATTATTATTATTATTATTATTATTATTATTATTATTATTATTATTATTATTATTATTATTATTATTATTATTATTATTAGTACTGCTTTTTACGTGTTGAAATTTTAATCAAACCCAACCACCTCCCAGTTTGTCTCTATTCTGACTTGGCAGCACACAAGTTCAACGCCATCAAATGAGACAATGTGCAAAAACCAAGCAACATACTTCAAAGTAAAGGCTGTTACATTCCATGTTGCTGTTTAAGGTTTATATTTAAATGATAATAGGTTAATTATCTAAACTTGTAGAAACGGTACTAAAATATTTCTAGGAGCATCAAAAGCAAGAACTGGTGTTGCTGTTGGCGCCATTAACTGCCACAATTTTACTTGCTGCACGCGGAGGAGCACAACATATAGGAATGATGGCCAAATAACTTATTATAACACAAACAAATGTCAGAGTGGCATTTCTAAACTTTGACTTCAGTGTAATTTACAAGTGTAGCTTTTGTGTTCAGTCTCTAAAACAATGGCCACAATATCATTGTAAATTACACTAAAGCCTCGTAAAAATTTTCATTAAATTGAGCCCTGGCATATATTCAGGGCCCAGCATTTAATTTAATGAGAATGATGAAAATTGAGTATTAATCTATTTCTCTGTACCTCTTCTTTATCCTTTTTTCTCCTTCTTTCTTCACTCAAGACTCTTTTCTTTCCACCTTTACCTTGAAAATTGTTGTATTGAAACAACGTAGGAATTGAACCCTTTTTTAGTTTTAGTGGGGCCCTGCTTTTTTCTCCCAATAACTCTGCCTATAGGAATAAAAATATCAATATAAAAAGTAACAGTTAAAACAAGGGTGTAGGACTGTTGTGTTTCAAGTTTATCCTTGGTTTTATTCTCTCTCAATGCTTGAGCAAGTTACTTTGTACTGTAGTTTGGAAGTCTTCCAGTATTTACAGTCAAGCCAGGTCAAGCATACCCCCTAAGATTCCATTGATGAATTTACACACCCAGCACCCAGCATCAAGTTCAAATCTCAATTCCTGCATGCATTCTCTTTTTATTTGGCAGAAAGAAATTAGGAATTTTAGTGAAATTGTGGTGTTTCTGGGTTGTCATTCTGATTTGTTTATTCAGGAAGTCGGTTCTACGGCTTTGCCATTCAGGCAAGTTGTTGCTAGTATGTATTAGCCCAAGAGTCTCTTAAGTAGCCCCACAAAATTTTTGATGAGCAGCATTGATTACGGTTCTTCTGTCATTTGAATTTTCCCAAAAAACTTCACTTGCCCTTCGGGCAAGTTCAGAATAGAATTCACTAGCCCGATTGCAAAATCCACCAGCCCCAGGCTATTGGACACGATTTTGTTTGCCCGCTGTTCTACGGGCTAAAGTGTAGTCTAAACCAGATCACTCAACTTTAACTCTTAGTGTCAGAGTGAGGGTAAACCCCAAGTGGGGGGGGGGGGGGGGGAGGGGGTACTCCCTTACATAAGCCATAGAGGTATGGCTGCTCCAAAAGGTACAGTTTTGCGCCTTTTGGTCTGTAATCAGGTGTAGAGTTTGTCCACGTTGGTCTGGAGTCGGGTACGGTTTTTCGAGGAAACTAAGAGAGTGTAGGAACATATTTATTGTTTCAATAGGCCACTTGCACTAAGAGGTCACGTGACCAAAACTTCCCTTAAACAATTAGTTGGAATCCTGCTGATGCCAAAAATTGACAGAGCTCATAAAAATTATCTTACATGTGAAATTTGAGAGGAAAAGCATATAAGGGAGATATTTTATGGCACTTTGATTTTTCAACAAAGTAGTATGATTTGTATTGGCCGCCATGTTGGAGGGCATACCCTTGCCCTCCAACGTGGCGGCCAACACTACATTTTGCTTACATCTTGTTAAACTTTTGATAGTTATGGTCAGATGTGCTGCAAACGTTACCACATCATTTTTTCAACATTTTCCATGAAGTTTAAGTGCAAAATTTGTGTTCAGAAAGAAGTAATTCGTAATTTTCAAAATCACATTTTGGTCACGTGACCAGCTACAAACTTACTCATTTTAAGACAACGGTGCAGGTTTGAAAAACCAAATCACTTTTATTTTGTTTAGGATATGACCCACTAATCATTTTTGAAGGCAAAATCATATAACCTTCATCTTCATAAAAACGATGTCACATGACCTCTTAGTGCAAATGGCCTATTCTAAATCAATAGGAAATAAATTTGAAGTGGATTTTACGAAACCTTTTTGGTTGGTGTTCTAATCTAAGCAATGATGACATAATTTCTAAGAGGCCAGGTCTGAAAACAGGAGTGAAAAATGACATTTTTTGGTCTGAAATAGGGTCAGGATTTTGAGAACTGGATGGCACACCTCATGAAGAATTCCCTGGAGAACCCCCACTGTAATTAGTGTTAGTATCCCAAGTTTGTTTATTATCATTTTTATGCAAGGCTATATTCTAGGGAACCTAGTTTGCTGAACTTGTAAAATACAGGGCATCCAGCATATGATTTGTATTAAAAAAACTAAGATTTTTTTTGCTGCCCAGGAGCAAAAGTTAGATGCCAAAGGGCCATCAGAGGCTGCTTGAGCACAGCCCTGCTATGTAATGTCAGTACATGTTGGACGTGTACGTATATTGTATTGTTTTCAAAGAGTATCCATATTGGTCCAATGGCAAATAATTTAGAATTCTAAAGGGGGAAGTAGGGTCTGAAAAGCCAAACCAAATGTGCTAATGGGAAGTTGCCATTTCTTCCTCTGTCATAAAATCAAAGATGGTGGCTACAACAATATGAACATAACACATAGGTAAACACTTGTTTCCATATCTCAAACTGCCCTTGCATACCTTGTGATGCCTACACAAAGTAATTTCATGAACATGACCTACAATCTTGGACAAAATAAATGGAATGCCTAGACCCCCCCTCTCCCCAAATCAAGGATAGGAAAATGGCGCGTTTTTGCCCTTCACGCTACTTCATCCTTGATTTGGGGGGGGATGGGGGTTTGCTGTTCCATTTTATTTTGTCCAAGATTGTAGCAAACTACGCCTGCACTGCAGGCTAGCTTACCCTGAAGTCTCTGTCAAAGCAATCAGGTTCAAAGTGTTTCCAACAAACGAGGTAATTTTTTGAGTACAAACGAGGGATTTTCTTATCAATCCGCAAATTAGCAAGCCATTTTTTCGACAATTTCTCATCTGTTGGCAGTGTATAGAAGAAAATGCCATTCTTGTTTCCCTTTACTTTTTTGTTTAAACAGTCTGGTGCCGAACAGGGTCTGCCTCGGAAAACCATTGTGGCTGACGATCTTGTAGAGTCATTTGCACGCTGCCATCACTAGCGACACTAGCCCGCCATCTTGCTTTCAGGGTCCGTTGTGACGTCGGAGTGACGTGCCGTACTCACTCATGCCCAGGCTTTTCAAGAAGATGGCTGCACCCAGGAAGTTTGTAGCCTTCCCGCAGACGTCCTTTGGGGTTCGTTTGTCACGCATTCATTTCTCCCCCAACGGACGTGGGGGAGAAATGAATGCGTGACAAACGAACCCCAAAGGACGTCTGCGGGGAGGCTAGGAAGTTTGTGAAGCAATAAAAACACAACCACTCAGTAACAAGATAGCGTCCGCTATTGACTTCACTTTTCGTTATCTGACGCTTAAGAAGGCTTTTGAATTTAATAGTCTCAAGTTTTCTTTGTCCTCCCACCCATCCCTCCTCGTTTCAAACTCAATCCTGTCAGTACAGCGGTAATCGATCTTCTCGATTATCGCTTCATCTATACGCGCTCAATGATTTTTTTCCAAAACTACTTTATAATTTACACATATCGTTTTCATATCCATTATTAACGCTTCCAGCGGCCATATAACGGACATCGTTGCGGACTGCGACCTACTTGATCGCTATGCAAAGAATATTAGTGAAAATTTTGATCTGCGTCCTTGCAACGTGCTGGATTTCGAATGTTTGGCGCGTTTGTGGAACGTTGTCGAAGAAAGATAAAAAGGATAAGAAAAATAAGGAAAATCGGATGGTAAGACAATTTCTATTGTTTTTGTTGAAATAAATAACACCTTAAGCTTCTTAAGAAAAAAAGGACATAATAACCTTTTAGTTGTCGCAAAGTATGAATAGCTTGCACTCCCCTACTGAATGTGTGGAATTCTCCAAAATAATATACTTCTACCTGATAAGTTAATGTATGGAAAACTCAACTTAATACAACCACACATAGCTGTTTTAGCTTAGAGGGCCACTGTGCAGGGTCTTATCCGTGAAAAATGTTTTATTTATTATTTATATTTCAGTGTCGATCTGGATGTGAATAATTTTGAAAATATACTATTGTCCATGAACTTTTACACATTGCTAGCCTGAAAAAAAAACTGATGTAAGGAAAGGGATGTTAAGGAAAGGGATGAAATTCACAAAAAAAGGAATTTTGTTTGTTGTATAGCAACGTTATTGATAAAAATGTTGAATCTTAATTAACTTGAAAAGTCAGAGGAACTTTTTTTAGATGCTGACATTGAATGCAAATTACTAACTGTAAATTAAACACTGAGCAGGTGGATTCATCGTGACTTTATTAATTTAAAGTCTTTTTGTAAATTATCTGTCAATATTTGTTGACCTTTTAAAGTCTTTTATGCTCATGCTCAAATAACAGTTATCTGGCAATAGAAAGAAAATTGAAAAAAAAAAAGGAAAAATTATCTTTCATGGCATTCAAATTTCTAAACATGTAAAAAACCTTTCTGATCAATTCTTCTTAATGTACAAGTCAGATCACTTAGAGCAAGATAAAGTCAATTCCCATCACATGCACGTTGTTTTCAGTGAGACATGTAATATGAGCCTTAGTTATGTTGTGCCACCTGGGAGACTAAACATGGAGTGAAATAAATTTTTTACAAAGTGTCTTTTGTTAAAAGCAACCCTGTTAATTACTATAACCTTCTAAACATTTCTGATTAGACAAGTTTTAAATAAGAATTTTCATGCGGCAAGAAAGTCCTCTTTCACTTTTTTTTTCCATAGTTAAAAGCAACCCTTTTAATTACTATAACTTAACAGTGCAAAAAAAATAATTGGAAGTTTAAAGGAAGTAAAATTGTTGCTTTCAGCATAAAAAATATTACTGAAGATGAGGAGAATATCCCTTGGGGAGTTGTTTTAGCCGGCTTCCCTGTAGAAAATTCTAATTTTCTTTTCGTTTTAATACCAATGTTATCTAATCCATCTTTTGCAATATTAATATCCACTTTAAAAATTACAATAATGGAGAGAAAAGGAGAAAAACAGAAAAAAAATAATATCCTATGCCATCACAGAATCTCTTGTGAATTTGAAGGACTTTCTTTTTCTTTTCCATTTCAGCCTCACCTAGAAACAAATGTTATGTCAAGGGGTTTAGTAGTGGAAAATCCCAAGACAAGAGATATTATCAAGTTTCACAGTTCATATTACAAAAACACAACAGAAGTTAACTTTGAGGGAGAGGTTCTGGTTTATGTTACCCCGGTAAGTAGAAAAAAAAGGATAATTAAGAAGCGGAGGTCATACACAGCTGTAAATTTTTGCCCATCCACAATATCGTGGCCTTTAAACCAGGTATCCCAGAGATCCAGATTCAGCAATTAGCTGCCCTAGAGTCCTCAAGGGGTCCTTCTACCCAGAACCAAAACCTTATTTTTATTTATTACACAAGAAAAGGTCTCATCCAGTTGTCCGGGACAAGCAGATTTTCCTCCGGGGCAATTGAGTAACTTTAAAATTCATTTGTGCAATGGGCAAGGGTCTATAAGCAGGTCATCTTCTAACTAAATCGTTAACTAAGATGAGCAAGAAGTGGCCCCAGGTAAGCAAAATGTGAGAGCTGATTGCTGAAAGGACAAGCTGTAATTCAAGTTTTTTTCTAGGCCTGCAATATGAGGTACTTTCCTTTGTACTTTGTCAGCTTCTGTTGGGCAGTATAGTAGAAGATTGCCCTCGAATACAAAGTAAAACAAAGCAAAAACGGAAAATTTACTTCCAACTACAAGGCTAGCCCAAATTTCCCTCCATAGATAAGCCCCTCAAAAAGGGCCTTTGAAAAATATAAGCCCTGGGGCTTATTTTCGGAATTTTTCGGTATGCATATGTATTGCAATGCATATGCATCATACAGGGCCTACCCCTTTTGTGGAACTTCCACTGAAAAATGGTGCCCCTTTGTCATACCTATGAACAGTTCCCAGTTTTTGAGTAATGCTTAATAAAGGAAGTGATAAAGCCATAAGGTGCATCTTTTCGAAGCCTATTTTTGTATGATATGTGCGTTAAAACCTAGAACTATATAAAAATATTATTTTTCCCGCTCTTTTCATATACCATATTTTTAACTCGTAAAATTCCCACCCTTTCTTTAATACATGTACCTGAACTGTGAAAAGGTGGCCCTTTTAAGCAAAGTGGATGAAGCTTTGTTTATTTTCTCTCTTCTAGTGGAATTCTCATGGTTATGATATTGCAAAAATATTCAGCTCAAAGTTTACCTACGTGTCCCCAGTATGGCTTCAAGTAAAAAGAAGGTTTGAATAATAATATTATTAGAAATCCTTTCCATCCTATCTTGATCATGCAGCCTGCTCTATTTACCAGGCCCTGCTATTTCAAAAGATTGATAGTGCTTTTCACGAAATAATCACTGTCTAGAGGATATGTTAATGTTAGAAAGACTCATTGTACCATCCAGTAGGTATAATTAACAATATTATTCCTTGACACCAAATGGGCTCTGAGTCAATAGCCTACGAGGCCAAAGGCCGAATGTGCTATTGACTCAGAGGCCATGAGGGTGAGAGGAATAATAATGCTTTAGTAAAATCCAACTACCATAGTTGGTCAAAAACAACTCTAGCTAGCAAAACGCAATTCAGCCGCCATTGTTTGATGTTCAGAGCCGGTGCTTTTTGCTACTAGTGTGTTATAACATATAGCCTAGTAGTAGCTCAACCAATCCGAACACATTATTGATAATAGACCACTAGCTGGATTTTACTAATGGCAATTAACTCTCTTCCTCATTCTTGGTAATTTAGTAAGAGCTGCAATTTGGTATAACGAAATTAACCCTTCCACCTCCCGTCTTTCCACTGAGCTCCCCTCTGCAAGTGTTTGCAAAATATAAGCTCCAAGGTAGAGGATTTATGTTAATTATTGCAGGGTTGTCTTTAAGATTTCAAGTTGCTGAGTAAATACAACAAGTAGGTGGGGAATCAAACAGCTAGAGGATTTCTTTTGGTTCTATTTTTCTTCTATTTTCCAATGAAAGTAGCTGGGGCCTCATTGATCATAGTAGTCGGGAGAAGTCACCAGCCCTCGGCCCTTAATGACAGCCCTAGGCCTGAACTAGCACAAGTTCAGTGTTCAAAAGGTAGACAGTGCTATCTACATATAGAATGAGGAAGAACTGGACTTAATTTTTATTTAAAAACTAACTGCATTTTTCTTTTAGAAGATTTTGAAAGTAAAATGGCAGGGTGAAGTTTGGGTGTAGGCTTGATTCCGAACCTAAGTAGGGCGGGGTTGCATTATATTCCTTTTCTTCTCTTTAAAAAGCAGTTGGGGGAGGGGTGGGTGTTAAAAAATTGATTGTTTATGATTTTCTAATATTATTGGTGCTAATTGGTTTAAAGAGATTTTATGATCAACTTTTTGTGAGGTGGCCATACAATCTTCAAGCGTTATCAACTGATATACGTGATAGGTTGTTTTGCTTAAGCAAATTACATTTAGCTTGTGATAGTTGAATTGGATGATAGTGGCTTCCTAAACATTATAATCATGAATGTATAGAGTTCAGTTGGTAATTTCATTATGGATTGTAATCACAGTAAAGCTGCAGTGTTTTTCATCTTCTCTTCATCAGGAAAACTGGCAACTTTGCTATTGAAGGAGGACATGACATTGATCAAGGTTTGGGCTTTTTTTTAAAAGAAGTATAACTAAAACCAGCTTTTCAGCAATTGCTGGTTTGTACGTGACGTCACGGCCATGTTGGTGGTCAAGAGCAAAACTATTTGTCTCCTCTGGAACCAAAACTCTGTTTTCATGTAAATTCTTCGAGAAAAAACCTTATTGTATTGACCCCCAACATAGCCGCCTTGTCACGTGGTTGCAAACCAAGAATAAGAGGTGAAATTAGAGCCTCAAGATTTAACTAAGTCTTGTCTGCGAAGTCGACCACGAGTTTACGAGCCAGTTTACAAGGAGGGATCTATCTACCACCTGTTCACAATAAAGAACCATACATGTATGTTTAGCCAAAGACACTAATAGAGACCTTTATATTAGTGGACGACAACGACTATGAGTAGGAAATTTGATTTCAATTTTTTTCGCGTATTCTCAAAAAAAAAACGCCCCGGAAAGCTACATTGTACCAAACGATGCGAACGCTGCATTTTGCGCGAAGCGCGAAACGAGTGCAAAATGCCGCGTTCGCCTCGCTTGGCTCATAAAGCGCCTGTTATGCAGGTTACTTTATTGAAGGGGGTTAAACCCTCTCCCGGTCGAAAAAAAAAAGAAAAGTACTTTATTTTAGTGTCAATGTATTAAGATGTAGCACGAAAGTACAAATTGGGAAAACTATTTGTACGTCTCCTACTGGTAACGGGACCGCCATTTCACGTGGTCATCCCAGCCACGCGAAGGTTTAGCCATTTGCAGGGCAAAGGCAGTACCTTCTTTTCTCAGTCATTTTAAGACCTGAGTGTTGGTCCGGCCAAATGATAAAACTTCAAACATTTGATAATTTGTTCGCGTTACTACGTACTTCTCGCTGAAATTAGAGACTTTAAGATCCAACGACGCAACGGCAACGAGAACGCCCACGAGAACGTCGCTCAGAAAGTGAATTTGCGTTCTTTCAGTTTTTATCACAATTATTCCTACCCACTTACTTTGTCAAATGTAGGCGAACCGTCCTGGAGTTGAATGCCTAGGGACCGTATCCAAGTTCAGAAAGAGAAATAAAATTTCGTCGCTGCTTGTTTGCGTCCTCCATAAAACGCGAAATTAGGCATTTTCACGACGTAGTCATGCAAAAACGGGCAAAAAATGTACAAACAAGCGTGATGCACGTGCAAAATTGTTTTTTCCTTATAATGGCCTATTGTTTTTTTCACGTTCTTGTTGGCGTCCGCGTCGTTAATTGGATCTTAAAGTCCATATTAGTACAATAGCGACGGGTATCACGTTTTCCCTCCAAAATGACGCTTGTTCACGCGCTAGCACTGCTCAGTTAAGGCTGGTTTTCACTAGCGACACAGTCGGAGTCGTAAGCGGAGTCGTAAGCGGAGTCGTAAGAGCGCTCCTGACCTAGTGAAAATCAGAAATCGGAGTCGTAAGCAGAGTCATAAGTCCGACGGAATCGGAGTCAAAAGAATCAGGACGTTTCCATTTTCTTCCGACTCCGCTTACGACTCCGTCGCTTACTTTCGGCTTATGATCTAGCGAAAACCAGATTGTCGGAGTGGGAAGAAGAAGCGGAAGGATAAACCGATCACAATGCATGTTCCCACGCTTTGTGATTGGTTAGGTCTTCCTCTTCTGCTTGCGACTTCGACGACACAGTTTTCACTCGATCATGGCAAACGGCGGAGTCGTATGCGGAATCGGAACACTGTTTTCAGTAGATCGTATAGTTCTACGCTTCTGATTACGACTCCGACTCCGTCGCTAGTGAAAAGCAGCCTTTAGAATAGGGAAAATGTCGTGCACGTAGTCGTCCTCGTTTTAGAATCTACTAAAGGTCTCTGTTTATGAAAGTTCACAGATACTATTATGGGTGATTTACCCGGCTTCCGGTTCACCAAAAACGGTGTATTATGACTTTAAAGTATACTTTACTACTTTGGCAAATTTCCGTTCATTCTGTGTTTTCGAGATACCTTGACAGTCTCTTTTTTTTCAATCCTAGGGTGGATGGCAGATGTTAGAAAAGGTGGAAAACATGTTAAAATAGGTGAGAATTCTGTCTTAATTTTCCAAAACGTCGTGCGTTTAGCAACACACTTACCTGGCCCTCAAATACACCCCCCCCCCCCCCCCGCCCCCCCGCAAAAAAAGAGAAAAAACCAACACGAGAAATCTTAGACGAAATGGTTTTCGCGCGTACTTTTTTTCGCTATCTTCGCGTTTTATAAAGCCTTGCGAAAACTACCACCCGCAAACAAAGAAAAGCGCGAAATGAAAACACGTGAAATTTGATAATAGAGAGATTAAGATTCGCGTTTATCGCAAACGGCAAACGTCAGACTCAAGTTACGAATTTCACAGAATAGAAAATAAGCAGATAAAAACAGTCTTGAACGATTCCTATGGTTAAAACTGGCATAAAACTACTTCTTTTTGTGTAGAAGCAATAAAAAGTAAACGGAAAATAAGGGGAAAACTTGGTCACGTCGTACAAATTCACGTTTGCCGTCTGGCGTAAACGTGAATCTTAATCTCTCTATTAAATCTTCGTCGTGGAAAACAAAACATAAACCTTTTTCAGTGTAAAAAAAGGGCCCTCAGATAATAGTTTGAAAAAACAAGAGATGCTTTTACTGTATTTTCTCGAATAATAGCTGTCAATCGCCTCCCTCAAATAGTCACCCCCTTGCCGGAAATATTTAAATAATCGCCTTCCTCGATAATCGCCCCCCAGCCCCTCGGCATCTTACCTGCAGGGACACCCATAACGGTAAATCTGTAGGGTGGCGGTGAAGTGGAGTCTAATCCAGCAAATGACGAATCAAGCTCTGACGCCGAGTATATTGACATTAAAAATTATCTAAGAACCAGTTTTGGAACACTTTAAAAAAGCCCATGTTCAGTTTATTTGATTTGACTATTGTTTGATTTTGAATGGGATAAAAGAAATATTTGGGGCACGACTTCCACAATTAATCACCTCCCTCGAATAATCGCCCCCTTTTGGTCCCAAAAAAGAATCGTCCCTTGCTGTTATTCGAGGAAACTCTGTTCACTCGCCAAGTCTTTATAGGTTTTTGGACGAAAACAAGGCGAGTGCGAAAACTTGGGAGAGGATGGGACGATATAGGCTGAAACGTAAAAGACATGAAGCCATTTGTGTACGTTGACACCAACTGACAGAATTTCACTCGTTTTTTTTTCAGTGCCGCGAATACTGTTTGACCAGTGGTCACTCAACGATTTCCATATAATTTTCTCAAGTGAAACAGCGTTGCTTTCTCTTATCGACACTATTGTCTCATTTCTTAGGGTAAGTGTTGTTGCATGAATCTTGAATAATTTTGAGCCAAACGAGGCTCAACTGTACGCTAAAAGGAGTGGCTGACACGGGCGAAACGTGAACCAAACGTAACGGCTGGTGCAAGCGCAAAAGATGTTCTTACATCACTCAGGAGCCCATAACCGGGCTCTTGTATCAGCTCGGGCCAGGCTCTCGGTCACTGGTGCCGACGAGCGAAAAAAAGCGAGCAAGCAGTGGGGAAAAAAGGCGGGAAAAGAGAAAGGGAGAGCCTCAGTCCGCCTACAACCCCGCCCACTTCCTTAAAAACCGTTTCTCGTGTCAAAATGCAAATTCCCAAAACGTCAAAAGGTGCGGCGAAGAAAGGTTTCACATGCTCTACATGTTTGTAAGAGTCTGCGCGCGCGAAGCCAAATGATTGACGTAAATGTTTAAGTAAACTATCACAACTGACCAGTCATTGGGTATAACAGGTGCTGGTATACCGGAATGAGGTAATTAAAGCAATGCTTACATGCTCCACTATACTCCGTCTCTCCCCAGCCCCCACGCGATTTTTGCGGAACTTTTCTTGATCCGCTTTCCTCACTATCTTGGAGCCTGGAACAGGTTGTTCCTATGTCCAACGCAAATCCAACTTAAACGCAAGCACAGTGCACATACGCATTTGAGCATCCTACTTCACAACTTCATAACGTAAACATTAAAATAGTAATAAAAAAAGAATAAAACGATTTGATGATGTTTAGAGAGGCGACAAAGGAAACAACAAGAAAACAAAGTTTCCGAAGGGCATATATACAGGTTGGGTAGAATACCCGCTCCTGGAAGGCCACTAGCTGAACCTCAAGAATGTCCAAATGGTGGATAGAACTATCCACCGGATAAATTACTATAGAAAATTCCACTGGGTAGCGCAATTTCTTTCTCTAATATTTACAAATCCGATGAATAGCACTACCCATCTTTCGAACAACGGGGACATAAGATCCTTTTAATTTCCTTAGGTAAATCATTTTGATGGTCTCACATTGGAGGTGTGGAGTCAATATAGAGGAGACACGAAAGAGTAAGTCTGTTGCTTGACAGAGTTACCGTATTTATTCGAATAAGCGCTCAACTTCGAATTAGCGCCCACCTCGAATAAGCGCCCATCCTAAAGGCAGAAAAAGTTAATAAGCGAACACCCCTCCTCCTCCCAATCAAACTCAAACAAGCGCTCACCCCCACCCCACCCACTTGAGTGAATAAATTCTAATAAGAGACTTCCCCGAGGACGGATTTTTCTTCAGAGTATTTTACAGAAACCTTGCTTTGTTACTTCTCCTCGTTTTGTTATTGCATGTTTAGTTTTGTTGCAAAATACACATACTTCACTTGCTGAAAATGGTGAAAATTTAATAAGCGCCCAGCCTCGAATAAGCGCTCACTCTCAAGGTCCTAAAATTTAATAAGCTTCCAGGGCAGTTAATGGAATAAATATGGTAAATGTAAAAACACAACTTGACCGCGGAAAAATGAATTCATTTGTTCCAATGTCTTGTTTTTCGTCCTTTTAGGAACCTCTATCTCCTTGTTAGTAAAATGGCCGACGTGCTTCATAAAGAAAAGATGAAAATAATTTTAGTAATTCCACCGCCGTTCTATGCTGGGTAAGCATTATAAAAGTATTTCTTTGAGGTTTTCCTTGCATGGGAAACGTTTGCAACAGTTTTTAGCCATTTGAAATTGAAAAAGTTTGGAATTTCTATCTGCAGTGTAGAGCTCCTTAGTCAGTCAGAATGGTCCTCGTTTGCTCGTTAGAGATGTTAAGCACGACTCTTACAGGGAACGGCAAACTGCCGACTGCAGTGATGTTCAAGAACAACGCAGTAACGCGGCCGCAATGTAAAAACACAATGCGTAGCGCTGTCTCTGGGAATCAGATTGCCTTACCCCCCCCGGGGGGGGGGGGTACTGCTAGATATGGGCTATATAGGTATGTGCCGCTGTGAAGGGTACGGTTTTCAAGGAGTTAACTCTGGGATAGGGTATATAAATCAGAGAGTTTGGGTCTAGAAGAGGGTATCATTTTCCATTTAAACTGATCAATTCGCTGATGATTTTAGTCTAGACTAGGGAAACCGGGAATTGCCTTTCAAGAATATTAAAAAAATCAAATCGGTTTTGTTTTGGCTGGACTGTGCTAGTGACCTCAGTTGTTTCTTGAAAACGGCTACTCTAGGATAGGGGGGGATTTGGGGAGTTTAGCCTAGTGTATAGGTAGAAAAATTCATTTGAACTAGCTCTGGTATAGGCTAAGGGTTCCAGGGTCCCAGCGGCACATCCCCGCCCAAAACGTCCTAAAGTGCCCCCACCCCCCCCCCCCCCCCCCCTCGGGTTCCTTTCGCAATTCCAAAGGAACGTGTGAGGAAGCCATAAGAACGTCGGCGTAGGAAGCTACAAACGTGATGCTTTATGGAGAGATTTAGAACCCCGTTTGCAGCAAACGGTACGTGTAAACGTCAATTTTAACCACGTGACCAATTTTTCCCTTTGCTCGTCGTTTTCTGTACATTATGTCTGCACAGAAATAAGAAGTCTCATGTCAGGCTTTCAAGGTCCATAAGAATTATGTACCTCGGTGTTTACTTGCCTCAATGAGGAATTTGCAACTGCGTTTGTCGGAGAGGAGATTCCAGATCGCTATAAATCCTTTCTACCTAGTTATTTTCGAACGTTATACCTCGTTTTTAACTGAAACTATTTGCTTCTCGCCCTGTTTGTACAAGATCACTGACAATGTTGAGAGTAAAAAGGTACAGGTCTTGAATGATTACTTCAGAGTAACTGTTTAAGTTGTAGATCTTCTTAAACAAGACCATCTAGAACTTTGTTTAGATATTTTCATTGGTATTTGACAATGTTACGGTTGCATGGTCTGTTTTTGATTAATTTGACGCAGAGAGAAACTAGGCGCTTTTAACAAGCATGACTTTGAACTGTTGGCACCGGTACTGGATGGATTCAGTCTCATGACATATGATTACTCATCTCAAGGAAGGTATTGAACAATAGCTGAACTCTCCATCACCTATAATGTAATGTTGTGGTTCAATTTTATCCTTGGTTAAAATTTTACTTTCTTTTGTTTGAAACTCAGTATCAGACATTACCATACCCAAATATAAAAGAAAATAAAATTGAAACCAGGGACAAAATTGAACCACTAAATACACATTGTTACAGTGATTCATTTTAATCCTGTAAGACTCTTTTGTGGTAATACACATGCATTGATGGTTGGAAATGTCTCCCTCTGCTTCTGTATCACACGAAAATAATAATAATAATAATAATAATAATAATAATAATAATAATAATAATAATTTTTAAGTTTTCCTAGAAAAAGATTGTAATGGGAAAAAAGATCGTTGTGCCGTGTTTGGATGTAATACTGATCGCCTTTTCCCCAAGAAATATACAGTGAAGTTCTCTTTTTGCCCGAAAGGCGCGCGTAAATACTGAGCGAGTGCCCCCTGGGCATCCCATAATACTCCTTAAATCTAATAAATTCAAAATGGCCGCCGTATCGGTAAAAAGGTCTATTGGTGCACTGGGAACCGTGTCGAGAGGATTTGGAATGTGGCTGAGACAGGAATACCATATTGCATGAACCTTTTACAGCGAATAACCTTGCTGGGGTCAGGAAGGATTCTGCGAAAAGTGCAGGACACTTGATTTTATTAAGGACGGAATAGATGGCACGGAGTATCCTAGGTCACAGGCTGTGACCCAATACTCGGTAACATTACCTGCGTTGTGTAGTGATAATAGTGATAATAGTGATTATAGTATAGTGTAGTGATTATAATGATAATCAGGGACCTTTAGATTCTAAGACGAGAACAACTACGAGTAGGATATTTTTTCAATATGTAGTAAGAAGTGTTCGCGTGTGAGCCGTTGTTATTCTACAACGAGTTTTAGCGAGAGTGTCGTAGTGGCAGGAACAAGTTATCAAATGTTAGAAGTTTTAGCATTTTGCAATCTGGAAAGGGGATCAACCTCCTTCAATAACGATAACAGTGCTAACTTTTCTGGTGAAAAAAAAAAGTACAATGAAGAATTCCGGGATGTCTATTTTTTGTGAGAATGCGCGAACAAACTTTAAATCAAATCTCGTACTCATATTCGTTCTCGTCCTCGAATCTAAAGGTCTCTAATGATAATGACAATGATAATGACAATGATAATGACAATGATAATGACACCATGATAATTGTAAACAGTGTGTTTCACTCTACGGAAAGGAAAGATATATCTAGTAATATTTACAAAGTCTGTGATGTGTGTTATTATAGGCCAGGTCCAAGTGCCCCTTTGGAATGGATGAAGGATTGTGTTTTAACACTAAGCCCAGGGAAAGGGAAGCAGCGCTCTAAAATCCTACTGGGTCTCAACTTTTATGGACAAGACTTCTCTTCAGGGGGCGGAGGACGTATGTAGTTATGCTGTACTTTCAATGCTTTGAAATGTAATTTATGGAATATCTGATGAATGACATTTTTCCCCTGTTCAAAAATAAGATTTTTTTGTATAGGTAATAGCATGATTTGTAGTGATATTTGGCATAAATACCACGAGTGATATATCGAAATTGTTATACTTAATTTCACGAGCCATTAGGCGAGTGAAATTTGAGACAATTTTGAAATATCACGAGTGGTATTTATGTCAAATATCACGTACAGATCATGCTATTATTTGTTTATACTACCACCCGCAAAAGGTTTGTAATTTTCACATGTAGGTATTTCAAATTAAGCTGAAATACCACTGCTCTAAGCCAATCAAATTGCAGAAATTTCTCATGTAGTAGTATAATATGGTTAAATCCACGAGCGGGCTTTCCGTGTGGACGAGATTGGCCTATGCTGCCCGCTCGGCATTTCCCGTGTTGGTTCCGGGAAAAAAGCTGTCTCATTTTGACCTTATAACAAATCCGTTATTGACCAAGCTCGTTCGGTCAAGATGGCTGAATATTGTCCTCGTTCCTTTTTACGTTTTTCAGTGATCTCGCGGGCTGCCTCTTGGTCGATAAAAACGCAAAGAAGAACTTGGCCGATCCAGCCATCTTGACTTTACGCTTGGTCATATAATGCATAATTATGTAATCACTTGCCTCGTTCCTAGGCGTCTCAAGTTTGGTAGAAAACGCGACTCCAAACGATCAAGGAGTATCGCGCAATGGGAACTTTAAATCCGCTCCAGTCGCTCTCGATTTTCTATTGCGAATCCGCTTGAACGCGCCTGGGTACGAGGCAGTGTAATCACCAGCACATGTATTGAGACAAGTTTTCACTTGTAAAGGTAATGTTACACGGGACGATTCCAAACGACGATTTTTAGCGCAACACAGCGTTTCAGCATTGTTGCAACATTGTTTCGAACACTTCCAACTTTGTTCCAACATTGAACCTCAGTGTTGCGCTAAAATTCGTCCTTGCGAATCGTCTCGTGTAACATCACCTTAAAGCGTTCTTTATACACTCACGATACTTCACTGTGTACCCACAGTTTTTTTCCTAACGTTCTGCATGGGGTGAGGGATAGCGGAGCAGACAATTAAGTTTCTCAAATTCTAGATTTCACAGGTTTTTAAACATCAGCGGCTCAAGATAGAAAACTGGCTAAGCCTCTTGTCTGGGCTCGGATCCTGAAACCTTAAGGGACGAACAAATAGGGGTGGGAGATCACCCGGAGCTTGAACGACAGAGGAGGACCTTGTTTTATGTCATTTCTAAATTTTTATTTGATTATGTCAGTTTTCTATCTCACCTATTACTTTATGTTTTTTTCTTTCATTTCGTTTTGTACAGCTATCTTGGGGTCGAGGTGAGTGTGGTTTAAAGGGGCGAGGTCATTAGATCGAGGGATATACTATTCTCTAAAAATACCCGTTACACGAAAAGAGCTCTCGCCCTGGGTAGGTGGTTTTCTAACCATATTCATTGCATATTTCAACTTTAGAATTTTTTTTTATTCTCTATCGAATTACGTAAACCACTTCTAGACAAAATTTCGATTTGTGTAGCATATCTTAGGTCATACAAACTAGGCGCCCCGATTCTTATAAGTGCCTCCAATGCTTAATCGTCCTCTCGTCCTCAACCCAATAAGCTGCGCCCCTTTTCGTTATAACAACACCTTCAGTCCACCCTGGTTGATCTTTCTGTCGTAGAAGCTCGCATATAATAATTTCCCCGAGCGCTAATCAAATCATTAAGGTGGTTTTTGTACCGGGAGTACCCCTAGCCCTGGTTCTTTAAAAGTTGAAAAGTGCTGTCCACCGGATGAATCACTATCCAGTAGACAAGCATTATGAATTGCGAAAACCACCAGATAGTGATTGATTCAGTGGATAGCGCTATCTACCTTTTGAAGAACTGGGGTCGTGCTGCTGGAAGGACCTAGGAGCCCCGTATGAATTTGAAGTGATTGTATCTCATAGATATCTTGAGTTGCTGACAAAGCACAAAACGGAAAAACTGGTCTGGGAGGAAGCCGTAGCAGAACATTCCTTCTCCTTTAGGTATGTACAACTACTACATTACGGGTAGAATGAGATTAAATAGCGGAAGTTGAAAAGCGATTTTCGTGTAACCCACTCTATTTCTCTTTTTGAGGGAAATGAAATAATCATCATCATCATCATCATCATCATCATCATCATCATCATCATCATCATCTATAGTCTCATGTACTTTTAAGCTTGTGCAGTAACTTTTTTCAATTCGTAGCTGACATTTCTATTTTAAATTTATTTCAGTGCTGCCGGTTCAAACCACATCGTGTTTTACCCAACGTTAAAGGTAAGAGTTCCTAAGAATACGTATATAACACTGGCTGGTCGCGGCTGGGTATTATGGCTCAGTTGGTAAGGCGCTCTCGTGATAAGCGGCAATTATAAGTCCTGGGGTTCAGAAGCCGCGTAATCGGCTCCTGCTCGGCTCGATCAACGGCCGAAGCAATGGTTAGGGTGTAGTTGCAAGTTGCATAAAATAACTTTAGATTAAAAGCCAATTTTCTTCACTTATCCCCTTCGTTCCCGAGGCTTTCCTCGCATGGTTTTCACAGATTATTCAGGTCAAGGCGGATTAACTTGTACAGGAAACATGTGGGAGGGCGTGACGAGACGTTCGTCACTCATTCAGGGAACCGTTAAAAAACATTGGCGCTTAATATTAAGTTCCTCTGTGCCACCTGTCCTCAGGATCTTGATCTAAGTGACGATGATGTTACCGTCTTGCTGCGCAATCGACAATTTTGTGTAGTTCTTTAGTGTGACATCTCAACAAAACAACCACAATTTTTCTATTCCTTTTCCACATTCGCCTCCCACCAATGTGGCCCAGGTTCAAATCTTGATGTTGACGCCATAATAATGATATTTGGGTTGAGTTTGATGTTGGTTTTCTCTCTTGCTCCGAAAGGTTTTTCTCCGGGTACTCCGGTTTTCGTTTCTCCTCAAAAACTAACGCTTGCAAATTCCAATTCCAGCTCGAACGCACAGACACGTTTGAAAGACTTCTTAAGAACTTTATTTTGAGCGCTTTGTGCGTAAACAAATTACAATTTTACTGTTTACAAGTATAATTTACTCCTGTAGCTGGCTAAAATAACGAAATAAATTTTCGTAACTCAAACGGTGTCACAGCGTAGTTATTAAGATTTAAATTTAGTAACTAAATTTTTATTGTGTAATTTTGTAAGACGACGGAAACGAGGCTAAAAAGGTTGTGAACGTCTTATTCTGGGGACGTCTTCTTTCTTATCTCTTAAGCCTCTGTATCTTTGTAACTGGCCTTGCATCCTGCAATTCTAGCGACGTTTCTTTCGCGTAACATTTTGAAGGAGATCCGAAGGGAGAGTTTTCATAAATTGTCCACGAAAATTCACCTTCTTCATGTACCAACTGAAGAAAACGATTCAGCACCGTGTCCAACTATTCCTCTTTGCGTGTTCTTTCATTAGTCCATACAGGTTCGACTGGACCTTG
Source organism: Porites lutea (assembly GCF_958299795.1). Taxonomy (NCBI): domain Eukaryota; kingdom Metazoa; phylum Cnidaria; class Anthozoa; order Scleractinia; family Poritidae; genus Porites; species Porites lutea. The sequence continues at coordinate 17,738,757 of NC_133208.1, read as the reverse complement.
CTCGTGAACTCGAGGTGGGAATCTCCATTTGGGAAATCGGACAAGGACTGGATTACTTTTACGACTTACTCTAAAATCTTTCACTTTAGGTTTCAAGTGTACAACGAATAATCATGTTTAGCATTTTAAAATAAATTATGCTTATAGAAATTCGTTACTTGTCCCCTTTATTGAGTGTTTGTTCAAATGTTAATTTTCTTTTTAGTTTCACCTTCCCTCTCATTAAACTACATGTTATTAAATACCGTGGGGCTTATCGCGATAAATTTTAAAACGCGACCTTCTCCTCGGCTTTGGCTTGCGTTCGGACGAAGACGTCGTTTCAACGTGGACTCACGTAATTTACCCTTGCTGTTTAAATTACGTGTTTAAAAGTTTCGTCGTGAAGGTGTGACGAAATGCAAGCACTAATGAGAACATTGGAGGCCGCGTACAGACGTAAAGGTTGAGGGAGGTTCGACTTTTACGTTTATGCGCGACCTTTCATACATTGCCTCTATTTTATTTACGGGCGTAGGCACTTAAAAATTACGCGACAGTGGAAATCCACCTCAACGGATCAGGAACGAACTTGCGTCGCGCCGATCTCTAAAGTGAAAAGTCGCACATCGGATAGGTGTTCATAATATACGATGCCGAATAGCTTTTCGTGTCGGGACGAAAAGCTATCGGTAGTGTAAAGGCATAACCTGAGGCAGGCCGCTGTGTTATTTATTTTAATTAATTAATTATTATTTTAATTATTTATCATTTTTTAAACCTTTATGTGGTAAATTTTCGTGTATCATACTAGTTAAACTGAAAAAAAAAAATCTAGAAACAAAACGCCAATGTTACCACAGGCAGACCACCCTTTGTTAGTGGGGGCCGTTGTTGATTGAAATCTGAGCAACGATCTTTTGTTATTTATAGAAGAAATACATATGAACAATACGGTGGCTATAATTTGTTCTAAAATGCAGAATTCAAAGCAAATTTTTCAATAAACGTTTGAGGAAAATGCTAACTGAGCCATGTGTCATGTTTTTTTCGCGTCCGGTGCTGTTTTAAGCGCTATTTTGCGAGATGAATATTTGACCTCGGCGGTTAGAACTAAAGAAGGAGACAAGGCAGGCAGCGATCAGCCGCCGGTGCGTGACCCAGTCCAATTTACGCTGGAACTGACGCCAAACTATTTAATTTCTTACCTCGAAAATACCGGCTCTCGATCCAGTAGATATGTATCCATGCCCCATCCGAATGAGAGCTCAGTCCTTCCAAAATTTCTCGAGAAAAGCGATCCTGAAGTTGAAAGACCAGCTTTCTCAACATGACCGGTGCACAAAACTCAACCAAAGGCATTTGAGGTATGCGCGTCGATTCAAATCCACCAATCAGCGTATCACGACCGTTGGCAGTTCAACACCACAACCCTACCCCGCACAGGGATGTTTGTTTGGTCGTGATACGCTGATTGGTGGATTTGAATCGACGCGCATACCTCAAATGCCTTTGGTTGAGTTTTGTGCACCGGTCATATTGAGAAAGCTGGTCTTTCAACTTCAGGATCGCTTTTCTCGAGAAATTTTGGAAGGACTGAGCTTTCATTCGGATGGGGCATGGATACACATCTACTGGATCGGGAGCCGGTATTTTCGAGGTAAGAAATTAAATAGTTTGGCGTCAGTTCCAGCGTAAATTGGACTGGGTCACGCACCGGCGGCTGATTGCTGCCTGCCTTGTCTCCTTCTTTAGTTCTAACCGCCGAGGTCAAATATTCATCTCGCAAAATAGCGCTTAAAACAGCACCGGACGGCGAAAAAAACATGACACATGGCTCAGTTAGCATTTTCCTCAAACGTTTATTAAAAAATTTGCTTTGAATTCTGCATTTTAGAACAAATTATAGCCACCGTATTGTTCATATGTATTTCTTCTATAAATAACAAAAGATCGTTGCTCAGATTTCAATCAACAACGCCCCCACTAACAAAGGGTGGTCTGCCTGTGATGTTACCCCCCAGGAGGACCGAGATGTCTTGAATGTATCTGGATTGTTGAAGACGAGGCCTCGGATTCAGTTTCGTGTTGCTTAATTTTGTTCTTCTGCGTCCTTGTCGACGATTATTTTTTATAAAATACCGCATACAATTAATGTCGTTCCCAGTGCCTCAAAGACTCAGGCAATGGTTTACCATTTCCTAGAAACGAGGTAGTCCTCAATCTCTGACGTGACATGCGCGCTTAAACAAGGCTGACGCAATCAGATTTTTCGTTATTAGAGTCTTGATAAGCAACGGATTGAGGACAGTAGGCTGACCTATGCTGCCGTACATTATTTGAGAATTTGAAAATACCGCTATCCAAGACAATCACCCGTCCGTGGTTTAAAAAAGTCGATGAAAATTAATAGAAAAAAAATCAAAGAAAGACTATCGTCAACTCGTGGGTACGTTGTTTAGAAAATAATTAAGTAGTTATCACCTCTGTTTTTCCCACAGTGAATTTTAGGAAATGATAGAAATTCAGATTATAAATATACTATCCTTGTTCTGGAAACACAATACTTTTCTTGCTGTTTATTGCACTTTAGTAACAGTTATTTAAGTATATATTTAAAAACAAAAAAACAGCAAAACAAATAGGCAAACAAGACAAAACAAAAAAGAAAAAGAAAGGGAAGAAAGTTAAAAGAAGGTCCCCAGCAGAATTTGAACCCAGTACCTTCGGGCTGACACGACCTCACATAGCCACTACGCCATTGAGGATGGTCACGTGATTTGGCGAAAAGTCTCAGTTTTAAAGCCTTTTCCATGGAACTTCCGCCGGCAAACGACCGGGGCAAACGATCGAGCCATACTTAACCGATTGAAAAAACGACTCGAAGCAATCGGATGAAATTAAGGCTAATTGAAACCAGGCTACTGACAGTAAAAAACAATGTAAACGCATTTCATGGCAATGAAAGAACATAAGCGATACAAAGCCGACACAAATCCTCCGCGAAGTAGGATGCAAAACATTAGCTTATGTTTTCTTATCTCGATTTCCGCTGTTATTTTAAAGGTAATGCTCAAACTCACATCCATTTCCCCCCGTGATCTTGGGGAGTCCTTAAGAAGAAGAACAAAAAGAAGTGCCTTTATTTACCATACATTTCACCAGTCCGTATTTTATAGTCCGTATTTTATACTCAGTCCGCAGTCCGTAGTCGGCAGTCCGTGTTTTATACTGACCGCCAGAAATTCATTCATACACATAACCTACTACACGACTACAAGGTAGGAGATCAAGCCAGCGTTGAAGTTGAAGGAGTCGAAGAGAAAATGCTCATCTTCTCGTCAAGTTTAACGCCTGGACGGATCAAAGGCTTTTGAATCGTACTAATTTGAAAGATTCCTGCGTGTCTTAAATTTGGTAAGACCTCTATCCTAACCGTGCTGTAGCGCACGATGCACGCTTTCAGCGAGGAATTTGATGCTACCGAACTTCGGCGAGCGCGTGCTTCTTTGGAAACGATAGATCTTCGCGCTCTCGAGTTCGGACCCGATTAATTACGAAGTGCATCTACTACGAGTGAGCGAGTGACTCATTTGCATATCTCAGTCCCTGCAATAACTCTTGGTACGCTCGCGCGTACCCACGAGTTAAAAAGACATGGGACAAGCGAAGACAACTCAGCTCAAACATATCAATACGGCTTTAAAAAGACAATATCTCAGGACTTCTTACTTCGGTTTTAGTATTTTAATTTACATTCAATGGTCTTTACACATGTCGTCTTAAACAATACACAACCAAGATGGTTGTACTATATTGGATAATTTAGTTTCTCTTTTAATTCTTTGCTTATGTTATAAGATTTACTTAAACAATATAAGTGGAATAATAAAATAATGAATACAATCCCTAAACCTCTTTCAAACGTCATTCATGGCATTCAGCATCTTGTTATTTTGAATTGAATTTCAATAATTGCACTCGCGATGATTAATGTTTTGTTTATGGTCGTTGTAGAGGGGCTATGTAAATTAATACAGTAAAAATTTTAGAGGATTTACAACCAATAATTTTGAAATAGTCCCTTTCATTTCTGTGGGAATGTGGATTGTGTAATGTCATTTTTAAGTTTGACGGTGTACAGCTAGTGAGAAAAAACGCTTAAGAGTTCGCTAATATGTCTGACGATTTGCTGAAAACACCATTATGCCATTTGAAAAAGTAAAAGAACCTTAGTCCACTAATTAGCAAATTAGAGAGCAATTAAACAATATAATTGAGGAATAAATCTCTTTAAGATGAGCTATTTAACACAAGTAATATGGAAAAATATATTCTCTGTTGATAAATACTTTGTACATTCTCGATCCAGTTCCTAAGCGGGCTAGCCGCCAAATTACCCGACATGCCTAGCATGACGCTGCGATTGGGCGTTGCATTAAATTGTGTAGTAAGAAAGATTTGCGTATGAGCCACAAGCCAACTGCGTGTGACTTTGGCAATGTTAAGGTGTAAATTTAAGATCTTTGTAACAAGAGGTTGAGCCTAAACGGCAGCCGGGAGAATTTTGAATCATCATTCAAAAAAAGCTGCTAGAAAGATCGAAAATTTATACCTCATTCACTCGTGATTAATTAAACGTACGTGGAATTTGAAATAAAACGTGGCGATTGATTATGCCTTTGATAATCGTCCTAAAAAGCTACCGCATTCGTTTTCTAAACCGGGATAATAGCTTTCCTACAATTGGCTCTAATCCTACCACCTGATTGCGATCTCAACAGGTTATATTATTTTCCAAGCCAATCAGAGAAACGCTTCTTTCTAACACCTTCATTTTTGAATCGACAACTTTAGTTTCTTACGTTTTGACATGATTTCTGCTGCTGTACATAGACTCCCTAGCCTCTCTAATGTATTTTCAAGCTTGATTCAACGTGATCGGTTGTTGACAACAACTGTTCTCGTTTATTTCGGCTGGTTGTTGAACCTTTAAGGGCTATAAATGGCTTTGCTTGAAAACTCGTTAGTATTTTCGCTTGGCTATTTAGTAGGGTGGTTTTATCAAGTTAAGCTAACCTCAACTTGCGTTAGAAGTAAAATATAGCTTGTATGGAAAGCGCTACAAATCTTAAACTAAGTATTAACAGACTTTAGGCCATCAAAAGTATTGGAAAGTAACCCTTGCGCAAAAGGAAATTCATTAATGTAGGAACATAAACTAGTATCCTTAACCGGCAATATCAAACAAGAACAAGTCAACAAAAATAAAGGATTTGAATGCCATTGAAAGACTACGTTGCATTTATGTGTGGCTAATATTCATGTTTTGTAGTTTGCTCTAAATTTTCTTCACGTTGCAGCAAGGATCCATCAACATACGGCAGTTAAAACAAGCGTTAAGGTGGATTTCCACCGTCGCGTAATTTTTACGTGCGTACGCACGTAAATAAAACGCGCGTAAATAAAATAGAGGCAAAGTATGGAAAGTCGTGCGCAAACGTGAAAGTTGAACCTCGCTGAACTTTTACGTTTACGGGCGCGTTTTTCCATGCATTGCCCCGATTTTATTTACGCACGTAAATTTCACTTATGTACGCACGTAAAAATCACGCGACAGCGGAAATCCACCCTTAATTGGGTTTGTTGAAAAGTGACTTCTTTGAGCAACATATTCAGTGATGGATTTATTCCTCTCATACTGTGGATTTAGTATACAGTGCAAGACTCTCGCCCCGAACGTGAAAAAGAAAAGTAGGTATAAATACAGTGTGGTTGAAGCGACGAACTGATGTAATAAAATTTTCCTTGCGCGAACGTTCTCAAAATGCGATCAAAATCGTCACGATTCTAAATCCTGAAACTTGTCCAGTGGTGCTTTTAGATGTAAAAATGACTTCTTTTAATTTCGTAAAGGTTAGCTTGATGACATAGTCCGTAATTCCAAATAATATGTCCATCGTTTATTAACGGCAATTTTTAATTAGCAAAAATATACTTTATATCGCCGTTTTTCAAGATCGGAGATCCAACAAATTTTCTTACTTTTTCTTCAAAAGGATTGAAGGTCTTTCATTGTGATAAACCGTCAAGATACTCTTGCAAAATTCGACGACCTTTTGTTCTTTGCGCAATGACGTCATACGCCGTGCCGTTTTCACATGGCGGCCATCTTTGATTCTGATTTTGCCGAAAAAATGTCCAATTGAGCCTTGAGATTGATTATAATTTGGTATTAATGTGAAGGTGCAAACACTGGTAAAGAACGATGATTTATCTCAATTTTAAACATGGTCAAAGTCATGATCAGGTTAAGCACAATCTGCCTTTCTTCGCGCTTTTAAGAGGGTCAGAAATAATTTAAAATTATCATTTCTGATCATACGTCAAAGAGAACTGGCTGCTATGGTAGGAAAAGCTTTGTAATCAGTGTACGATCTTAACCAACATTCAAACATTTTTTCAACTCTTACCATACGTGCGTCTAACGAAATTATTAGAAAGAATTAATTAATAAATACTTGTAGAATTTGGTTAAAGAAAGCTCAGAGTCAGCTTAAAAAGTGAGATAAATCATTCTCATAATGGCCTTGGGCGTTTCTTTCAAGGTGGTTTGCCCTAAACCTTGTATATATTGGCGCAGTGAAACATCTCTTATTTGTAAGAGTGACTGAATATACGGGAAGATCAAAGCGGATAAATGAATGGATACAACAATTTACGAATGAATTTCGTTGCACTGTATTGCGTAACGTAGACACTGTGCGGAGTTATCTTTTACCTGAATCCTTCCGTCCTCGTTTAAAGCCAGTTAATGCTGTTTTACCCGTGTGTAATGGTATCAAGGGACGCCATGCCCGACGGTCTCACTGGCAGAAAAGTGGCCGGTCCCATAATCTTCATAATTGGCTGAGTAAACTCTGAAGGCATTGGCCTAGAGAATTGCATGGCCTGAATACCATTTGCCAGTGGGTTTGTCATTGTAAGAGAAGGGTTTCGCGGTGCAGCTGTGGTTATTGGCGCGAAAACCGAAGTGCACACTGTAGTTGAGTTGGCAGAATTGTTTTGTAGGTCTGGACGCGGGGTGTTGGTGATCTGGAAGGCTATCTGCGGTGCGAACGATTCCTGTTTGTTTATTCCATTAGTTTGTGTCATTCCATTTGTATTATTTGAATCAGGTAAGCAAACCATTGGATACGTTGGTGACCAATGAACGTTTTCTGAATGTCCATTCAATCCATTCTGCCCATTTCCCATGGAGCGGTCATGTTCCATTCCAGTGTGAGCTATTCCGCCGTTAGTGTGACCGTTTAGACCGTTCATCGAATGAATACCATTTAAGGCGTTCATCCCAGTCACATTATGGCAGCTGATGTTACTCAGCGTGTTAATGCCATTGATGGTGCTGATACCTGCTAGCCCATTAATGCCATTAATGGTGTTGTTCCCACTCATAATTCCCATTCCATTTCCGAGACCATTTCCCATTCCATTCATCCCATTCATTCCATTGACGGCGTTCATATGTGCTATACTGTTTAAACCATTCACTCCTACTCCCCCCAGTCCGTTGATACCGTTCAAGGCACCCATTCCATTAACATTGACATTTAATCCGTTGAGATCGCCAGCAATTGCGTTCAACCCATTTAAACTGCTTGCAATGGCAAACCCGCTGGGAATCACGGGATTGTATTTGATCCATGTTGGTGACACACGCGTGTATACAGGCTACGTGAGAGAAAAAAAAAGTTAGTTTAACCTACATGTTAAAGCAAGACCAATAGTACAGTTATTTCCATACAGTCCTCGTGGCGTCGGTTATTAATGATAAATCGCTATCCGGTGGACTAGTGTTAGGGACTGACCAATAGAGTACTAAAGTGATGACGTCATAAAAATGAAATTTCTGAAATTATGGGATTTGTCAGGATATTCTGAAAGAACAATGTCCGAGAAGCCTACTTGCCAAAAATGAGCATTTGGGGGCAAATTGTCTCTGAGATCGTAGCCCAGTTATACTCAGAAAACTCCATACAAACCCTTGTAATTTTTTTTTGGGTCGACCCAAAAAAAATTGAGAAGGGTTTGTATGGAGTTTTGTAAGCATAACTGGGCTACGATCTCAGAGACAATTTGCCCCCAAATGCTCATTTTTCGCAAGTAGGCCTCTTGGACATTGTTCTTTCAGAATATCCTGACAAATCCCATAATTTCAGAAATTTCATTTTTATGACGTCACACTTTAGTACTCTATTCTCCTATTCAATGAATAGAGATTTATCGCAGTGGATAGCATTATCCATCTTTTGGGCAAATAGGACCTTACAGTTCATTAAGTTCCGATTCTTTAAGCCACTGGAGGGATTAAGACATGCCATATTAAAATCCATATCTTGTTTTTCCTACCATTTCATTTTTGTGGCTATTTTCAGTGTACTCTAGTTTTTTCTTCTTAGCTTCGGGTCCTTCGTTTCCATTTACATCCGTTGTACCATCGATTTCTTTCTTTAACTCTTCGCCATTATGGTCTCCATTCACTTGCGTGTCTTCGTGTTTTCGTTTTCTGTCGTCGGTGGACGTTCCGTTCTCCTCTTCAGAGTTTCCGTTGCGCTTCTCGTCGCCTTCTGATTTAACATTATGATCTGTGCCTGTTTTTGAGAAAAAACGGGATAGCCTAAAGTTGTTGAGGTGATATTTTTTTGGCCGACAGTGATAGTGGCAGTGCCGTTATTTCTTCAGTCATCGTATAACTGCTATGGATAACATTCTGACGTGTCTTACCATTGTGAGGTGTACCGCGATTCTCGTTTTCTGCTTTTTCAACGCTCTGAACAATTTCTGGTGCGTGTGTAGGCTTTTCCACGGACAAAGGCGTCTGCGGTAGGGGATGAGGTGTTGGCAATTGTTGCTGTAGTGTTTGAAGCGTTGTTGGTAATGCCGCCTGGGCGGTGGGTGGAATAGCGAAGCCAATTTGTGCTTGAAAACCACCCAGCTGAGGCGTGTTTGGCATTTGCTGCTGGAGATGCTGCACGTGCTGCTTGGCTTTCTCGTGCGCCACGCGCTGTTCCTTTTCTGCCGCTGCATTCCGCAAAATTCTGTTAATGGAGCTTACACTTGGAACGTTACTCTTGTCACACACACCGTCACTCAGCAGGTTATTTCTGATTTCCCATGCAAAGATACAAGGGTTGTCCTCCTTGTAAGTTAGTATCTTGGACACCACGCGTGGAGTTGCGACTTTCGGCTTGCTGCCTCCGATAGCTCCGGGTCTTACAGATCCTGTCTCGTAGTATCTGCCGAGGATTTTGCTGACGCAGCCGTGAGACACGAGTAGTTGCCGAGAAATTTCGGAAGGTCGGACCCCGCAGTGTGCCAATTCAACTATTCTGTGTCGCATGTAATCAGGCAACGGTCGGCCATTGACGAACACACCTCCAAGCTGATTGACTCCACCCGGTCCTTTGTGAGAAACAAAAAACTTACATTATTCGCCTTATGTGTAAGTCGTTCATAGATCCTGTAAGTAGATTCAAAGCTATGTAAACGATTTTCTTGAACGTAAAACCTTAGGTCCGGATTTTTAAAAGGCGTTTAGTTAGTCTTTAACAAAACCGAGTTCTAAGCCGTTTTCAGTTTGCCCAATACTTTTATCTAAGCACCATTGATCGTGATATATAGGGTACACTACAGAGAAAAAGCCGCCAAAAAGATATGATTTCTTAAACTGCGGCCTTAATTAGACTTCGTCTAAATAACTGACCCTAAGGGTTGATTGTTTAAACGAAATCCAACTTAAACCGCGGTTTAAGAAATCTTTGAACCTCCAGATATCTTCATCAATGGGTTGTTTTAAGAAGACAAATGCTTTTCTAGTCTACGCTAAATGCTTTTATGAAACTGTTAACGATAAATGGTGTTTACGTAAAAGCGTTCGGCAAACTGAAAATGGCTTAGAACGCAGTTTTGTTAAACACTGGCTTAACTTCCTTTTAAATAACTGTCCCTAAGGGTTTAACCGGGCGTTTGTTTAATCGAATTTTGCTGAACTAACTCATATTAAGAAAGATGCATGGTGCATTGGAGAAAGTAGTGTATTGATATCAGTCAGTTCTTCCTTTTTTAAAAAAGCTAAATGTATGTCAGTTTAATACTATCAACTCTGCTAAACTGGTTCCTCCACTCCGTATTACCCAAAATAATCTTAACTTCTTATAGGGTGAAAAACATTAGAATCGGCTCAAGTCAACCGCTGCGCGGCTAGGCGTTTCAGTGTTTAACACCGTCATAGCTTTCGGTTAAGTACCCGCTTCTTTCCTATCAACAACCCAAGAACATAAAACAGTTATAAAAATGTTTAGAATGAAAGTGGGAACATTAAGGCAAAAAATTTGATATGTTAAGAATTGATACTGTATGAATGGCAATTGTCTCGTGTTATTTTAAGTACAGTATTGCTTGCGTAGCACGCTTTGTGAAAATGTTGCTCCTACCCCTGATAACACAAAAGGTTAAGGGAAGTTGTGCCCGCGTGGCTAATTTGCATAATTTAGTTCAGGCAAACAGAGATCTAGAGCCGCTTTCAAGTACTAGTATCAACAAATATTAAAAGACAAACCTACAATTGTAGCCTAAATCTGGGCGAGCAAAAAGTCTCCGTTTTTAAAGTCAAAACTTTCCTTTGAAAATCTCAGTTGATATTCCACACTATCGACAGTTAAGTGCGGCCGGCGTTGGTTTATTACTCGTCTAATTATGGGAGACCGAGCAACCTAATGTTGATCCCGCAAGAGTCATTCAGTCTTCAACCTTGTGTTATCTTCAGGGGGTTATATATTTAGCAGTCTTAAATGGCGTGTAATCTCGCCAAAATAATCGAATGACACGTTTTTAACCAGGCGATTTTCTTGACTAAGTTTTATAGTGAAACGCGGGTTTTAAGAGAACGAGCTCAAAATATATTGTCGCCCAGATATAATTATGATCTCCATGAAAATATCACAGTAACAAAACCGATATTTTACGCAAAATCAAAACAAAAAAATCCCGGAAGTTTGTTTAGCCTGACCTACTTACCGACTGGAAATGTATACATCGTATCTTTTTCACCCCGAACAAAATAAATAATATTTTTCGTCGATATCGGTGCCTGCAGTCCTTGGTTTGAGTTTTGTTAGAACTTTGATGGAACATTCTAAATTTAAACTGATGTTTCGGCAAATCCAAATACTACCTGGTATTTAACCAATTAAATATTCCATTGTATGGAACAGATGAGTAACATTTTTTAAAAAAAATTCTGATATATATAAAAACTTCTCGGCTAAACATCCTCTAAAACACTAAGGCTGGAAACGCAAGTGGTTAATATGTATATATATATTTTTTCTGTTGAGAAACTAAACGAGTTCAAAAAATCTTGGCCGCTTGTATAACCTTGGCGTGCTTACATGACAAGTTATGGAATGCAGCGAATTAATAAATTAGTTGGTAAGCAGCTAAGACAAGCGGCTTCAAAGAGGAAGAATTATTTTGGACCAGAATTAAAAGGAAGCTGTAGTGGGTCGATTTAGATTTTAGTTAGCCTTACCTCTGTGGGGCATCATTGACTCACAACTCCAGCCGGTAACTCGTCCACTTAGTTCCCTGATCGTGTTCTAAAACAATAGCAGGGAACTCGTCATATAAAGTATTTTCACAAACGGCTGCCCTTTATGAAGCTAAAATGGCCACAGGAATATTTTTTTAAGTACCTCAAACAGTGCATGTTTTGTCCTTTTCCATGCTTTGCTTAAAATTGTTGCTCTTGATTTTTTTCCTAGATTTATCTGTTAATTGAACCCTGTTATTGCGCGATCACATTGCGGCTCATGGCCAAAACCATATATTTTGGATTGCCACCGGTAATTACGGATTTGAACTCCACTACTGAGGGTTTGCCATATAAGGTGTGTACCAGCAGGTTCGAACACCGCTTACCACATGCTATGAGGCGTCACAAAAATCTCGAAAATGCGAATACCGCACGCGGCCGGCTTTTCACTGAGAGTAACACTTAGGAGAGCTACATTGAGATGCTGCGTTTATTAGGTGAACCCTTGGGTCAAAATTACTTATTTCAAAAAATGAGGTAATGCCAGCGATAATTTCGGAGAAGTAAAACTAAGAATTCCCTTAAACTCTCATAGATGTCTGTTTCATTTATAGATTTTTGTGAAACCTTCGCTTTTAAACATGGCCAGGCCTAAAATTCCAGTTATTTTACTCAGGTTTTCTCGCTGAAATACTTGAAACATTGAGTACCACACCATGACAGAAAACGGTCAGCTTAGAAGTCGGTCAGTTATGTTTCTAGTATATATATTGATATCTAGTGAGTTGCTGGACTGTAAAACATGACGGTTGTAAGATTCTGCTATTAAATAGGTTTGGACGTTTTGCAAAACACTCTATGTTTTGCGCAATTTTTAAAAATGCAAATGATTATTATTGAATCGTGAAATAAGCTACAATATTTTGATGGATGTTGACTAATAGCAAATAGTCTTAATCGAACCTTTTTGGAAAGGGGGCTTTATGCTGTACTTGTAACTATGAACTATCTTACTGCCCCTGAACAAAATTAAAGTTTTCACTAAAATATTTAAGAGGAAATCTTCCCTCATGTTTTTCTTAACAACAATTTTCACGAGTTTTTAAAATCAAGCTGCGTCAAGTTTCGTGTTGTTGTTGTTGTTGTTGATGGTCATGTTTGTTCTTTTTTTGTCCTAAATGATTTACAAGAATTTTTTACTGTATCGAAGCTCGGGTTTCTCGAAAGGTAGTTGAATTTACTCTGGGGTTAAGAACAATTTTCTAAAGATTTTCTCTTCTAGAAACTCATAAATGGAGCTTATGAAGAGATATTTTTAAAATTTTTCTTTGAACCACCCTTGACTTCCCCGTTCCAAATCCTCACTACTCCAATTTTTTTGTGCAAAACAGTCTTTAAGGAAATAAATGCAGTCGCTGGTCAAAATTTTAACCATGGAGTAAGGCTTATCCGCTTTCAAAGGAACTGTGTCCTGCGTTTCAAAATGTGGTCTATCAGGGATTTAAATCCAGAATTAACTTTCACACCAAGCCTTACTTTGAAACTGATATTTAGCTAGTATTTTAGTTATTGATTTGAGATGCTCAATTATGTAATTTGTTTTCGCACAATGTGCGATTAAAGGACCATTTCACTTGCTGTAGACTCACTCGCATTTCAACTTATCGCTGGCTGTTGTACAGTCAGTATTCAACGGCCCGTGGTCGAAAAATGCAAGGTTATTCACTTATTTACCCTAGATACAGTTAACTCTGGCCTTGTGGACAGCCTATCCTAAAAGACATGACATACTGACAGTAGCTAAATCCCAGGCAAAAGAAGTTACACATTTTGACTGAAATAAACAACCGGGGCTATTACGAACTGTCGCTAATGAGGACCGGCTCTAACTCGAGGTCCATACATTGTCCGCTATAAAGGGGGTTTACTTTGTTAATACATTTTAATATATTTTACTTTTAACATATTTTACTTCCGGGTTTCAGTCTTGTAGTTAATATATTTTACTTCCTGGTTTTAGTGGTTTATGAATTTTACTTCCGGGTTTTTGGTGATTTATGAATTTTACTTCCGGGTTTCAGTCTTACATTCTACATGTACAGTTTTCCACTCAAGCGGAAAAAAATTATAAAAATAAATATTAGCGAAACACCGAGAAAAAGGCAGAAAAGTTTTCGAAACTTAATACCTTTAGTTTTGTTGACCTTAGCGGGCTGGTGTATTCTTGGCACGCTAAAATACAGTTTTATAAAGGTGGAGTGAAATTGTTGAATGAATATTTAAATATTGTAATTGATTACAAATCCGCTGTTCTACTGTTAATTTAAATACCGTTAAATTAGAATAATTGAAAATAAAAATATAACCATAATTGAAGTTGGTTTAAGAACATTCAACGATCTGTAAAGTGGAATGTACGTGGAACACAATATTTTTGCTTTGGGAATTCTTTGACAGCACTAGAATAGACAAGAACGTAGCACTAGCTAGCTACGTTAGAGTAAGCTGACAGGAATGTAGCTATCGACCGATTAATGAAAGAATTAAACATGTCAAGAATTGAGATAAACATAGTAATAAAACTTAATGACTGGTCAAGCACAGATTAAAAATTGTAATACAATTAAACGATGGTTTTTGTTGAAAGTTTTGGTCAAATTCCGAAATCGAAGACGCGTTTTTCTTAATTTTACCAACGAACCAGAACGACCGGGCGGGCTGGGTTTACGTCATGCTAAAAGTCAAATTACCAAATCGGTCACCGTGTTGCTGCAGTTAACTCTTGGTTATTTGATTTTTTTTACGTTGTAAATTGTTTTAAATTGGTTGATAGCTGCATAAACGATAATACTGATAATCGAGAATAGTCGGATTTGTTTCCAAATATGCCATTCAAACACTATTAACACAATCATGTGTATACCTTGTTGCCGGTCCCGCGGTCTATAACTTAGAGTAGCGGCTGTCCACAATAACCCTCGCTGATTTCTTTTCCAACCAAAGTTTTTGAAAACAAGTCTTGCAATATCTTTTGGGGAATTAAATCACCAAGATCACTAAGAGATGAATCGTGGTCACTCTGGCATTTATGCTTTAGGATGGAGTTTCAATTCAGTTATCGAGGTATGTAGTTTGCTTGTTCGATTCTTGAATTGCGAGCTGGCCAAGTGAAGCAGTCGATCAAGGTTTACCTAACCTAACCTAACCTAACCAATACTGCGCATTACATCATAAGTGCTATGGGTCACGAGGTTTGATTAAACTGTGAAAAGTGAGCAAATAAGATTATTGTTCAGGTGACAACCAATGACGGAATAAGCACTGGTCAATACTTTCAATTAACAGTACTTCAGTAACAAAAAACTGATCAATTTTCCTACAAGTTGACGAAGAAAAACAACCGTTATTGTTTTGCATTTAGAGCTTATTTCGAAAAGAATCCTCCAAAATAACAACATGCTTTTTGCCTGCCTATTGGCTGAGTTACGGAAAAATTGAAGCATGGCTTGGTCGTATGAATTGATGACCATTTAATTGCCAGAGTGATCTTCACTCGAGCTTGACAATTTCATTGATTTCAGTTACGCAAGGTATAGTCCACTAACCATGTCTTTAAGGTAATCGTGTCACCTTCAAGTCGTAAGACTCATGTACCCATAACGACTAAAAGACGACCTATTATTTCATGTAAAACGTATCTTGGTTTCCTAACCGTTAGTACAATACGTAACCTGTCAAGCCACTTAAAACAAATTTAAAAGACTAAAAACCTTCAAAGCTTTCTGTTTTGGAAATAAGTTGCCGATTCGTTTCTTTATCAATCTTAACACAAAAATTTCTTACATGAACTCCCCATAGTTTGAAACCAGATTCTGTGCATAATTCATCATAAATAAAATGACGTCAAAATGAGCGACAATTTTGTCTTGTTCTTTTAAAATCTCTGCAAAGTCGGTCAATTTGAAAGTAATGAATGGCCTTATTTTGAATACTAACGCTGGATTTGAAAATCAAACTTATGGCATGGGCTTCAAATGAGAATTGAAAATCGAAAATTTTGACCCTAAAATATGCTCCAGCTGTCGGGCATATTATAGAAAGTGTTCACATCTTCTGACAGTCAATGACCGTCTAAAATTATCTAAAATGGGAAATTCTAAGGAGAAGTCATGGGTTTCTGCTTAGCCTTTGAACTCCCAAGAGGAAAAGAAACTCCCAAATTCCTGGTTTTTCATGGGCAAGCAAATGATGGGACTTCATCCACTTAGAATTGTCACCCATCTGTCTATTTTTTTTAATCGATCTAAAACTAATATTGTTTAAGTGATTGTTCATTGGTAGGAGAAAACCCTAGACCTATACTATAACGATGGAAAACAGCCAGCTTCAGTCCAAAAAATTGACATCTGTGCGTCTCCTATTTGTGCATCAACACTTAAATTTAGAGGTACATTTTTATCGAGATAAATTCAGTTGAATATCGTAACGTAACTGACCAATGTAAAGTTCAAACGTTTCTTTCTAAATTAACACTTTGGTGTAACCCCTCTCGATTAGACCTGCCCTCTTTGATAAAGTAAACGAAATCCACTTGTATCACTTTTCTTTTTGAAACTAGCAACAATTCAGTTCTAACGTCTCTATCTAAATTAAAATCAGCTTTGGTGTTAGTAATCCCTCTCGATTAGCGCTGTCCTCTTTTATACAGTAAACGAAATCCACTTGTATCGCTTTTCTCTTTGACACTAGCAACAATTCAGTTCTAACGTCTCTATCTAAATTATATCTTTGGTGTAAGCCCTCTCGATTAGTGCTGTCCTCTTTGATGAAGTTAAAGAAGTCCACTTATATCGCTTTTCTTCTTGACACTAGCAACAATTCAGTACAAGCAATTCACCTGGTAGTACAAGGCGAAGGATTATGTAGGAAAAAATATAAAAATAAACAAAAAAATTTTCGAAGACCTCAATAAAAAAAAAAAATTTGGTAAAATTGTGCAACACTCGGCCTACCTTTAGTTGCGACAAACTTGCCTTGTTATAGTGTGAGTCTAGAAATGCCATCCGAAGTGTCCCCGACCAACTGCAACAGATAACATTGAAGGACGCTTTTCAAGTCTACCAGTTGACTTATTTATTAATCAACATAGCAATAAATTTAGCACCTTTCGAGATTTCATTTCAGATGCCAAAAAGGGGGATAAATCCCGTTTGAAATTAAAAAAAAAAAAAAAACAAAAAACAATTAAGGTAGTTGAAGTTCGTGTTGGGACATAAATGACTTGTTTTACGAACTTTTTACTGTCTCAATTGATACTCAGCGGCGATCAAATTTTTACCCCCGGTCATCTTAGAGTGACATTGACAATTTAGCAGTGATTTTGCGGCAATACTTCTACAGGATAACTTACAAGAATTCCAAACAACTCTCAGTAGTTATTAATGCGTAGATGAAGTTCTACAGATACCACTCATATTCTATCGATAGTTCAACCGACTTTTGTTCAGATTGGTTGTACTTGAAATCGCAAATCTGCCAATTGCCCCTGCCAATCTGTGCCATAGCTAATTCTTTTAAACACTTAAGTGATTACTGGTAAATGGTGATAGCGACTCCAAGAAATAGAAATTTCAAGATAAAGAAAAAAAACCAAGATTACCTTGGGAGGCCAACTCTGGCTCCCTCCTTTCGTATTTGCTTTCAAAATATATTGAGTTGTTCTTAGAAGAAGTCGAACGGCCACAGCGACCACTGGGGGATGTTAAGAGCACAAGTCTTATTCCTCAGTCTCGTCTGCTGTTAATCCATGATTATGATCACTATGTCGGCATAACTTGTTTGCCCACTCATGAAAACAGAATTAAGGTTGTGGTGAAACTACATTGCCTTTAGCGGCGTGCTAATGGATAGTCACACATGACTAAGCATCCTGAAAAGAAACCTGAGTTTCGATTTAATTTTAATGCGTTCGCTCTTAAATCTCTTCGCTGGTGACCAAAAACAAAGCAAGTTTCTCGAGCGTGGAGAGTGAAATCCGTAAGTTTCGCGCTCAGTGAAGTCCGTTTTGAACAGCTTGAGTTTGGACGAGATCAAATGAAGCGAACGGGCTATGTGTAGGCAACTTTTGTACGTGCAACCTTAAATTTTGTTTCTGATGTCAATCTGTGTTAGCTAATGCCATAGCTGACCGTCTACAAGTTGGAGGCGTTCTTTCATATAGTTTAGCAGACATTGCAATTATTTTCCTCAGTCAGGCCGCTTACTCAAATCGATTTGTTTCTTTTTCCCGCTCTGCAATATGCTTACACCTCTAATAAACTCAATCTGGCGTTTTACCAAGCTACAGTTTTTAAGGAAGCAAATAACAAATTTACAGTCGTAATGCTTATGCCTCCGTTCAGCAGAGTTTAACTTATTCCAAACAGCACTTCGGTTCACTGAATTTTCAACGAACGCGCAAGCAAATCAGTCACGTTCAACGAAAGTGCGAACTTGGCTGACCAACTTTTGATTTTACATGCAACGTTTAATTAGGTCTAAGTAAAGCAAAAGAGGCGGATTAGTTAAAGTGTTGAAGTGGCCAGCAAAGGCATACTAGCACTAGTACTAATGCCCCGGGAATGTTTAGTTACCTTCTTCCCGCTGTTAAGGAATAATGATTGGTATTTCAAAAATCACACTTTGCCCAGGTGGTTCCTTCTAGGGGCACGCACAGTGAGCGCTTCGAAACAATAGAACAAAAGCGATTGTTCCAGAAGACTTCTGATTGGCCAATTTCGTGTGCCGCTAAACTTAACTTGTTATCTGGTGGTTCGCGCGCTTTTTTTTTAAATCGATTTTAAACGCTAGCACTTAAATAACCCAAGAAAGACGGATGAAAGGCGTGAAAAGGAAGAAAAACAAGTCACATATCACTATTTAAAACATATTTACTGCAAATGCTTCCTTCAATTTTTCAGTTTGATGCTTCGGGTTAACTCTTCCATTTGGTTGAGTAAGTTAGCCATGCAGTAAGATTCAAGCATGCATAGAGAGCGAAAGATTGACAACACATTCTTTACATGTGATGTGACTTGTTTTGAATTTGAATTCAACTACATTCATTCAGACAGACGAACAATACTAAGGAATGTTACCTCCGAAGAAATAACCAGACTAAAAACCATTAAAATCACTTCGCGGCTATTTCACAATAACACTTCCCTAAAGTTGTTTTTATTCATAATAATTGGTTTATTTCTTCGAGTCCTTCCGGATCTATTGTGGTCTTAGTCAAATGCGAAAAAAATGCGCGGCCAAGATCGTATTTCGTACTCTGTATAGCGACTTTCAAAAGATATCCAATTTGTTGTACCTTCATGAAATCCTTAAAATACAATATTTTATCCTCCTGGATTTCGCTTTGATTTCCACGATGAGTGTCTGCGCATGACACAGGACAATGCAGTTCATAACCTGAGCATTTTTTCGTGGACCCCTAACTGCCACATAAATCTGGCCCTAAAGACAGATTGCAAACTATCATTTCTACATTGTTTTTCTTTGATTTGTGCTGAGATTTTTTCTGTGGACGCAAGCGCAATTAAGAGAATTAAAAGCATAATTGTGTCAAGTGAGAAGATTTAAGTCGACCCAAAGAAAATCTCCCATATGCGCACCCACTTCATAGTGGCTTTAAATAAAGTAACAGTGATAATCTTGTTGTTCCCTTAATTAAAGATCAGCGGTGCATACTAAGAGTTGAGAACTTTCTTTGAAAACGTGTCAAAATATGTTAAAGATTCTCATATTCTTCTGTGCTAAACTGGAGATTTATGAAGTATGATCGATATTTTGTCATAGAAATCCTCCAAGCTTGTAACTTCCTCTCTTGAATTACCCTAAGGAATTAAGCCCGGGTTACTCACTCGAACACAGACCCACTGAGCATTCTAATGAGGTCAATGCTATTCAGCGACTTTGGTTTAAGAGGAGGAACCAGGTTGCTATGAAGGTCGAGACAACAATGAAAGATCATCGTAAAACATAATGAAAACAACTTTGAGCGTTAGCCGTATGGACTTATGAAACTAGATATAACGACGGTTTAGGAAATGAAAATTAACGATATCATTGGTTTCAGAATTTGTTGGAAGGCAATCGACATTCAACTTGAAAAAAAAGTTGGTACGCGAATTTTAATATTTCGATCCATTGTAAATAGCCTTTTATATGAGTTGTACTTAGCTTAGGCTTGTCATCATAACATGAAATATTGTTTTGCCTAACGAAAACAATTTTCAGCCAATGTTTTTCTTGTTGCCATGGTAATGGTCTCTTGATCTGTTGATCTTCGAATATAAACAAACAGTTCAACAAGGTAGCTGTTTACTTTATGGTTAAAAACATGGGCAGGTACCCACTAAAACCTGCTAAATTATTATTACACGCATCGATGAACAACGCCGCAATGCTTCACACAACTAGAGATCACTAGAAGAGTTTAATGTTTCCATAACAACTGAAACCGCGTCCACCGGAAATGGAAAGCGCAGTTTCCGGAAACGTAGTTAGTGCCCAGTTTATGCGCGGTATGTTGAAGTTTATGTCAAAAAGCTTGCAACTGCCCTTTCTGCCCAATTAAAGAATTGGGTCGAGAGATGTGTCGAATTGCTCCATAGGAGTGTTTAAAAGAATCCAGCGCTATTTCCGTCATTACACGGCTGATAAGAGGCTTGGTCAAAATTCGCACCTCAAACCCTGTACAGTCCCTGGTGGCGCAATTGAACGCGACACCAATCATGGTTCTATCGGTAGATGGTCCCCCCCCCCCCAAGAAAAAGGCCAAAATGTTATCACTACAGTTTATAAGTAACTATATCGGAAAATCATCTAGACGTGACGAAGTCAGTGTACACACTGTGACATTTCTCAAAGTTGTCTCAAAATGCATCAGATTGCATCTTCGCGCATATTTATTTCAAAAAATTTTCTGGGGGGCACGCCGCCAGACCCCCCTAGGAAGCACGTGGCCTTCTGCCACTCAGGACTTCTTCCCCAAACGATAAATCTTAGATAGAACCCTGCCAATTCAGTCACGATCCAGCCTCAAATGGTCCATAGGGAATTAATTTAAAAGTTTGCTCTTTTTGTGACTGACGCCCAGAAGCAATAGATGTTATAAAAATTTCCCTATAGCTAGTCAGTCCTTATGCGGCGATCGCATTACACTACCGAAGAATGATATAGGAACCATTTGGTTCTGTTTATTTAAAATCTTTGTTCTTAAAGACGAACGTAAGTTTCTTAAGTGCCCTGGGTACTTAATTAAGCATCTGACATCGCTTAAGTACAAAAGATTCTATTATGGCTGTGTGAAATTAACATATTTTAAACAATGCATATACTTGTCAAAAGAGTTTGGATGTGCAAAGGTTTTTCCATGTTTATCGTTCAAAGCATTACAAAATTGCTAAAATGCCTTGAGGTGAACTGGTAGTTAAGCGTTTAATAAACTTAAACGCATTATTACTTTTGAGCCAGTTTTGTTAGTACTGTTAAATTCGAGTTTGATATTTATTTTGCTGAATTAATTTGGGCCCCGTTTAGTAACAAAAGCCGGAGTATACAGCCTACACGTGGACAATTCAATCCTCTGCCAACCCTCGACTTTCGGTAACAGCGACTGTTCCGGTGATCATAATTCCTTCTTATTAAATTCGAGTTTGATATTTATTTACTGAATTCATTAGGACCCCGTTTAGTAACACAAGCCGGAGTATGCACAGGGGCACCCAACGAGAATATAGTTCAAAACCACTTAAACATAGCATTGTTAAACGTATTTTAGTATTTAAACGGTGGATATGGGCATATTTTTATCCCCTATAAATTTTTCATCTGTTCGGATTTCCTAGCTAAAAGTCTAGTGATCCGAAAATTATAGGGATCAAAACTTACCTGTTCGAAAATTTCAGCCAGAAAAAAGGCTCCCGAAAATTCTAGGTGACCTTTTTAGGGTAAAAATCCGTTGAAAATGGGCAATTTTACCATTTCTTAGATGTTCGAAAATCTTAGGAGAGGCAGGCAAGCAAGAAATTTTACAACAAATGTTCCGAAAATTCTAGATCTCAAATCGTCTTCCGAACAGATATTTTTCCGAAAATTGTCGTTGGGTGCCCCTGTATGCAGCCTACACGTGGACAATTCAATCCTCTGCCAACCCTCGACTTTCGGTAACAGCGACTGTTCCGGTTATCATAATTCCTTCTTATTAAGTAACAAATTTTAAAAAAGACATCAGCAAAGATTAGAATTCTAATAATGGATATACAGCTATGACGGCTGTCACTACCGACGAGATGTTGTATTTTTCGGTTTACCTTTCTCGGCTTATGAAATTACAAATTACAAGAAAAGCAGGGTTTCTTTCGGTTAGATTATAATATAGATTTCAACAATTAGTGTAACTTAGTTTTTCTGGTCTAGATCATGTCGGTCGACATTAACTTCTCACGTTGTAATATCCTTGTTCCTTTGAGTCGGGGTCGCCGGCGGGTGAAATTCTTTGGTGTTTGACAACGCTTTTCTATTTAAATTGTTCTTTTCGGCAGTATTTTTGCTTTTATGTTTTAATTTTTCGTTTTGTTTACAAAAATAATAAAATACGACTTTCTTCGAATTTTTCAATCCTTTAATGATTGAGTAACTTCCCTATCATCTGTAGATTGATAACTTGAAAAACTTGTAAGTGAAAGATTTAATGCTAAACTTCACTTAGAAGTCGACTTGCTGTCTTATTTTTATAGCTTTTAAAAGCATATTTTATTCTAAGTTTAAATTTCGCCACGTGCTTGGAAAGCTTTGCGGAAATCCGCTGACCAGTTCCTCTTAGTAACACCGGCTCAGGGTGTTCCTTGGCAACAAAACCGTCCCGAAAGCAATGCGCCAGCAAAGCGCTTTTAAAATTCAAAAAGTAAAAAAAATTCTTTAAAATTCAGAACTAATAATGCAGTAATCTTACACGTTAGCAAAATTCAGCCTATCAACGTTAAACTTGGTCTCGTCCAGCGTGGCACTGGATCTCGGTGCAAAAACATTGACGACGTTGAAACTCTGCAGTTCGCCGACTCTGTTCAGCTGAGATGGACTCACGTCTCGTGTTAGCGTTTATTTTAATTTCCAGTTTAGGTTTTTCTGGTGCGTTCTGGCTAGGCGGTTCTAGTAACGATGGAACTGTTCGCTTCCACAAAGGGAGCCAATTTGGTTTTGAAAAGAACCCTCAAATTTACTCGCATCTTGTGATACCGCCGTGGAATAGACCTTTCAAACCGGGTTACTGCGCAAGCTGGGAATGGCACACAGATAAAAAATACAGAGACAAACGAGTGGCAATCTGCAAGCAATACACTGAAGGTAAGTATAGTCCGCAGTTTTGATTTTTTTTATGTTCGATTTGGATTTTATTCTTCAATCAGGTCTTAGCCGCTGGACACAGTCATAGCGCTGACTTGCAAATGAACCTTATATTGGAGTTCGGAAAAAAGAAAAAAGATATTAATTTGCAATGTTTAAGTAACACGTTACGATATTTTTTTGGGAAATGTGATCTGCGCAAACTATTTAGCAAAGCTTAGTTTTATGTCTTGAAGAAGCTTTGCGACACAAACTTCCTCTGGATTCCACGTCATTTTCACCTGTTACGTTCCACTGTAAACAAAAGGTAAAACTGTGCGTTTGAATTATCGATTTCAACAGGTCTTGCGAGATGACCGCGTAAAGCAAGCAGAAAAAGCGAAGATAATCACGCAAAAACCGACAGAGATCGGAGAAAAATAGTTGTTTTTTGACTAGAATGGAAATCTTCGGATTAGCAAATTTTCCAACGATTAAAACTTTGGATGACATTTTAATCCGAAAGAATTCTGTCGCAATTAGGACATTGGTATCTTTTTTACCTTTTCCAATTTTTATGAGGTTTTCGGAAATCGTTTATCTTTCCGGGCCCTGTTTCTTCAAGTAACTGGCAATGATTTACTATAAGCCGCTCATATGTCTTCATTAAAGTAAATTTATTGATCTTTTATGTCTTGCCAGTTTTCTTGAGAATGAAAAGATGTTTTATAGTCAATAACGTCGAAAATGGTGCTTACGGTGGTATCTTGAGAATAAAAACTGCCTTTATAACATTTTGAACTTTGATTAGTTCGGAACTTGAATTTTTTAAGTTACAGATAATTATAGCATGCACTCTAACCAATACTATAGGTTTTTGCTCGGGAAAATGGTCTTATCCAATATTTATCCTATTATTAATTAGTCACAACAGAAGAATAAAAACGATGGTTGACATCGGTTTATATTTCTCTGTAACTAACAGGTAAACACGAGTGTGATTCCGACACCGGTTTCTGCCAAGATAAGTGTCCTTATACAAATGGCAGTTATCCGTATTGGAGAATCCGCAATGCCGTGGATGTTCCGTTCTTGTGGGTCATTTCAGGTATCAAATTTTACGATACTGCAACCTCCAACAAGCCTCTCAACGTTGATCCGAAGCGGGGCTACGCTAGCAGCTACTTTGGACCTGGTGAGTCATGATTTGATCAGCTTGTATTCTAGACTACGAGTAGTCCGCCATTTTTCCTCAGGGATAGTAGAGCGAGCGAAACGCGAGTGCGCGTGAAAATCACCCCACGCGAGAAAAGGCGACACGCCTCTCGCGTGGGGTGATTTTCACGTGCGCTTGCTTTTCGCTCGCTCTACTATCCCTGAGGAAAAATGGGGGACTACTCGTAGTCTACTTGTATTCTAGTCACTTAACTGTGTACTCAGGGGCACCCAACGAGAATATAGTTGAAAATCACTTAAACACAGCATTGCTGAAGGTATTTTAGTATTTAAACGGTAGATATAGGCATATTTTTATCACCTAAAAATTTTTTATCTGTTCGGATTTCCTGACTGAAAGTCTAGTGATCCGAAAATTATAGGGATCAAAACTTACCTTTTCGAAAACTTCAGCCGGAAAAAAGGCTCCCGAAAATTCTAGGTGACCATTTTACAGTTACAAGTGCAAACGAGGCTGGAGTTGACTCTTGGTTTAATACAACCCCTCCTGCTTTATTATGTAAATGAAACACTGCATCTCATGTTTGATATATTACATCATGTTGTTGTTATGCTAACCATTATTTCTTCAGCAAAATTTCCATAAGAAAAAGGAAGAGGTTTGTATCAAAGCAACGTCAACCGTCGACAGAGAGGACATCCCCCATATACACCCTATTCCATAGGTAATTCGTCTCGAGTTATTTTTAGAATCGGGATAAAGTTACCTCGCGCGAGGCAGACACCGTGCAAAACATGTCGGGCGAGAGGCAATGAAAGCGTAAAAAGATCGAGAGCATTCCTAGATATTGAAGCGAAATGAGTCGGCGCTCACCTGGGAAAAAGGAATCGCTGGACTCTTTGACAACCCGTGAAATCAGTTTAACTCGAAGTTGTCGTAACCTCAGTGCTTTAATAAAATGAGAAATTTCGCCGGTCTATTGAAACCGGTCGTTTGTACAATTTAGGGAGTTTAAGATCCAACGACGCGGACGACCACTAGAACGTCAAAAAAACAATAGGTTTAATTAGCAAACAACAACTTCGCACGTGCAACACACTTTTTTGTTCATTTCGTTCCCGTTTTTGCACGACTACGACGTGAAAATGCCTAATTTCGCGTTTTATGGAGGACGTAAATAAGCAACGACGAAATTTTATTTCTCTTTCTGAGCTTGAATATGGTCCCTTGGAATTCATCTTTAGGAGGGTTCGCCTACAATTCACCAAGTAAGTGGGTGGGAATAATCGCTATAAAGACTGAAAAAAATAAACATCAAACCAGAAATTGCTCTCTTCAAACTGTAATTTATAAATGATCCTGAGAGAATATTCAGTGTGTTAAGGATTTCCCTGCTCTACTGTTAGCTCTATACAAGAGAGGAAGGGCGATTCTTTTTTAATTTCGGTTTCGCTGACACAGCTTTCGCAGAAATCTCGCTGTAGTCGTTTTCGTCGACAAGAGGAATAGCAAAATCGCTCTCCGCGTCTTCCCCCATTTTGTTCTGCGTCATTTCGTGAAGGACGCGTGGCTCTCAGCGTGGGTCATCCACGCGGAACACATTCGCGCTATGTGATTGGCTGTTGTCTAATCCCCCTTGAGATCTGTGGTGTTAAAAATAACCCGAGACGAATTACCTGTGGAATAGGGTGTATATGGGGGATGCCCTCTCTGTACCCTTTATAGTCTCTTGTTTTCCACCGATTGGTTAATTGGACAGGATTAACTACTCGCGATTTTCCTGTTTTAAAGACCCTGTACTTTTTACTACGACATTTATAAGCATTTACAGTGATTTTCTAATTAATTGCCGGTTATAATAAGTGCGCAGCCGTTACAATACCGGGATACAAATTAGGGTAAAATTGATTCAAAATTTGTAGCAAAAAATCTCACTAAAAATTGCCCGAAAGGCGTTCAAACATGCACTTGAAAATTTAACTGAGTGACAAAGATTTCCATGTTTGTTCTCATTTTCCTACTTGCATGATTCAATTTTTTTTCTGTGATCATTTTGCCATATTAGCCTTGCAGTCAATATAGCAAATAGACCACTTCCGTAAAGCATTTTTTTCGGCCAAAAAACTGTACTATTTATATTGTAGCCAACACGATATAAAAACTAAGAGTGCATTTAACCATTTTTTCCTCATATTCTCCTCCTTTCTTCCTCCTTGCTCTTTCTTTTTCTCGTTTTTACTTTTCATTTGCTTGCGTGATTTTTAGTTCGAGCTCATCGGTCGCCTTTAGCCCCTCTTCACTTTCTGCAAATGGCTGCAAATTTCGCTCGGCTCGCTTTCAGAAAATCGTATAAAAATGTAATTATTGTTTTTTAAATGGTACAGTAATTGATTTTTCTTCAGTTCTCATTGTTTAACTGTTCTCGCATTCGGTTTATACTGAAAGTACAAAATTTGTTTTTAAACTTTGTTACATTTAAAGGTAATGTTACACGGGACAATTCGCAACTAAGATTTTTAGCGCAACACAGCGTTGCAACATTGTTTGGAATGGTTACAACATTGTTCTAACATTGCAACGCTGTTTTGCGCTAAAAATGTTAGTTGCGAATTGTCCCGTGTAACATCACCTTAAGGACGGCAATCCATATATAAACTAAAAGTAAGTCAAACAAATAAAAAAAGGAAAAAGATTTAGTTTTGACCAATAGATGTACGTTATAAATACGAAAATTACATCGTGACACCTCACGCCATTCGCCTGGTACTTTTTACGTGAAATTTGAGGGCTAATTTTTGTTAAATATCACTCGTCCTTATTTTTTGCAACGTAGGTTATCCACCCAGCATGGCATTTGATAACAACCCGGAAAGTATCTGGATCTCAAATGGAGCATCTCTTCCCGGCATGCAGTGGATTGGATACGAATTTCCTTACCCAGTGTTTATCGGCTCTGTCCATATCTCCACAGAGGAGGATAAGCCAGACCGCCTTCCTGCTTTGATGTATGTCGAGGCATCGTGCGAGAAATACTTCAGAAACTTTGTCACACAATGGGTCGTTTATAATCCTGATCACAACGTCAATAAGCGCTACAGTGGTAAGCTTTACTTGCAATGTAATGTTATTCGTTAAGCATAATATGTAGATTTAGCCAGTGCTAAAAGCGAAGCTCTGGTTAATAATAATTATAAACAACAACAAAAATTAAATCGTGTAATGCTAAACGGGTACGGCAATGAAAATGGCATCAAGATCAGCAAAAAAACAAAAAACAAAAAACAAAACAAGACAAATTTGCACGTGCAGCACACTTTTTAATTTTTCTAATTAGCAAAACAATTTGCACGTGGCTTTTTTGTCTTTCTTTGCCGTTGTTTTAAACGACTACAGTGCCCTTTTTATTTTTATGGAGGAATTGTCGTATATGCTTACCAAAGATTTTGTTTCCTGTGTTCATGTTCGCTTGTATTTTGTCATTGCCGCTCATTTTCACCTTGCTGGCCGCTATCATTTCTCTTTTTCTCACCACCGCTATGAAATTTTCATGTTTATCTTCCACCGAAATTCATCTCCTTCGTTTTTAATCACTCGCTCTAGCTCTTTCTCTGTTATCCACGTGAGTGTAAACATAAAAAATAACGTCGAAAAAGACACGACTTTGTTGTTGTTTTTTCTCTCTAAAAGTCCGGGCAGCCCACAGGCAGCCCAAGCTCGGTGCATAAATTACCGCGAGTTTCGATACCGTTTTGCATATTATGAACGATTTAAAGACTTTGCACGAGAAATTAAATATAGCTGTTAAAACGTAGAAATATAATATAGAAATAAACTGAACTTACGTGAACTTGGGTCAGTTGTTGCTTTTTCTGTGTAACCTGAGCACTCAATTCATGGCCATTTTATACGGTTTTGTAGCTCGTTGTTTGTTCGGTGTTATTTTCCTACATAAAGCGAAGCAAGGCAGGTGACTGTGTGCAGTCGCAACTCACAAATATCTCCCACATCAAAGAACCGCGCACTGATTCGCTATGGGAGCGCCAAATCCTTTAGGCATGGTCGGTTTCTTATCTCTTCCCCTAGTCATGGGTATTGCGATGTGGGAGATTAGTTCTGGGCAATCTGACGTGCACTCAGGAAACTCGATGACTACGTGTTGCGTGGTGAACGCGAATATGGACTCAGGGGAACCGGGTAGTCAATGCTGCATGACAAAACATGGATCTTCCTACCCTCAGATAGTCTACAGATTGCGCGTGAGCGGTGTTTGGAATTATCCAATTGGATTAGCGTATTTAAGATGTTCGGGTTCACCACGCAACAGGTTACACAAACAACGGGCCGCAAAACCGTATAAAATGGCCATGAATTGAGCCCAGGTTACACAGAAAAAACAATAACAGACCCAAGTTCACGTAAGTACAATTTATTTCTATATTCATGCCTATATTTCTACGTTTTAACGACTATATTGAACTTCTCATACAAAGTCTTTAAATCGTTCTTAATATGCAAAACAATATCGAAACTCGTGATAATTTATGCACCCAGTTTGGGCGCCTGTGGGCGGCCATGCGATTTCCTTCCAAATAGAACCTTGAGTTGCATTTAGGTTGCAATACCTGTTGATTTTACATTGGTATGCCTGTGGTTTGGGCGGACAGGTGGACGTACGGTCAAGTGATTACCAAAATTTCTTGGATGGGTAGATTACCACATTTTCTTACCCATGGTGCTCCTCTATAAAGACCTTTAGATTCTAAGACGAGGACGACTACGAGAACAACATTTTCACACTACTTTCTTAAAAGTAGTGCGCGCGGCTGAATCAGGGTCATTTTGGCGGGAAAAAGTCGAAAATGAAAATGTAATGGCGGAAACAAGTTTCATCAAATGTCAGAAGTTTTATCTTTTCTGGGATAGGGAGAGGGCCACGTATAGCCTCTTTCAATAAAGATAAACGTCCTATCTTTTCTGCTCAAAAACGTACAATAAGGCTTTCCGGGGTGTATCAAGACTGGGATGAGCAATGTTGCCGGCCACTTCTGTTCTCATATCGGAACGGTATCCCAGGCAGTACCGGCGGCCATGCCTCAGGTGCATTGGCGGCATATGAGAACCAGGTTTTAAGGTCTCTATTATTTTCCCATAATCGACAAGTTTAATGAATTCTTCATGCATAATCAGCATCCACCATAAAATTTAAAAAAAGGATAAATCCTGCAGGGATATTCTAGGTATCGCTTTTTAAAAAGAATTGAAGCGAAATTTTTAAAAAAGAAAAAAAAATCAACAAAAAAAAGTGTTGTTTAATTCCAATTTAGGTCAGTTTTCGTTCGACTTTATATTGCTAGCCTAAATGATTAAACGTTTCACAAAGAGAAATTTCTAAACAAATGTAGTTGAAATGATGTGAGAAAACAAGCAAACTCGCCTTTTTGGCAAAATTAGCCTGCGTAGCAAGCGTTTCCTCGCGAGGTTCGTCTAGAAAGCTGGGGCAAGAGCAAAAAAAATGAATGATGGGGGAGGGGGAGGGGAAAGAAGGAACCCCTCCCCTCCCCCTCCCCCTCCCCCTTCAACCTTTTTTTTGCTTCCGCTCTAACTTTCGCGCAATAACTCGATTGGAAACGCTTGCTACGCAGGCTATGGCAAAATTTGCTTGTGAGGTAAGGTCACCTTAATTTGGATGTGACTTTTTCCCTCTAGTTTTCAATATGGCGAAGTTTACCACACTTGGGGCCACAGGGCGCATGGGACCTTCTTCAGTAGGGATGCATTATCAGGGGCAGGATCATGAGGGACAAGTTACAGTGCACAAGGGAGTTCAAATGTGGAAGGTCCCTGCCACTGGAACGTACACAATCGAGGCATCAGGGGCGGCAGGCGGATATGACAAATTCACGTCGTGTAAGTAAAGATATTTATCACAAAAAGTGATACATGCGATGGTAGACTTCTGTATTCGTACTAAGGATAACGAACAACCAACTTTTAGGAAAGATAGGAGCCTATGTGGACAGTGAAATTTCTCTTAAAGGAACTCTCGGTATTTTAACTATCTTGAAATAAAATGAAACTTCGTTTGATTAAATAGAAGAACGCCGAAAGGTAACCATAATCTTTTGCTTATTAAGGGCGGTTTAGGATGAAGAAGATTATGTTACAATGGATTACAAATCGACAAACTTGACACATTTGGGACAACATTTGAAGATGTTGACAGTTGTAGAAGCCATGTCGTAGCTCAGGCGTAACTTATGTGAACACAGCAAGTGATACGTAAAATACTCTTGTAATTCCATAATGTCTTTGTTATCAGCAAGCAAACGGGGTAAAGGTGCTCGTGTGAAGGGCAACTTCCATCTCAAGCGAGGGGATGTCCTAAAGATTCTTGTTGGTCAGGAAGGAGGGGTGAACACTGCGTCAGGTGGAGCAGGGGGAGGGGGTGGAACATTCGTTGTTACAGATGACAACACCCCCCTGTTGATTGGTGAGTACTTCACAGTGATTTTTATTTCGCTTAAAAAGATTTAACTCGTTATCCGCTGAAGGGATATAACTTACTTTTACTTTGTCTAAAATGTCAACCGTCTCCACCCTCCACGGTTGAGGGGTGGAGATGGGGGGGAGGAGGGGGGTCTCTAACTTTGACTCTGAAGATGACTAACGCAGAGGAAGTCGAAAAAAAAACTATCGAAGGGGAAAAAACAACTTGAAAACCGGGGCAGGGGGTCTGAACTTTCCAAGTTATTTAAAAAATGGACTCGACATACGGAAACGATGTTTCTCGGATATCGAACTACAGTCTTGGGCAGGATAAAATGAAACAGGAAACCTCCCATCCCCTCCTCCCCAAAATCAAGGATAAAGCTGCGCGGAGGCCAAAATACGCCTTTCTTCTATCTTTCATTTGGGGTGAGGTCTAAATTTTCCATCTGTTTCGTCCCAGATTGTGGTTTAGTGGGTGAGATCGAACTGTTTTGTTCTATTGCAGGTGGTGGAGGTGGTGGTGTTGACAAAATGAAGGGCGATAGTCCGCGATGCCACGGATCCTCAAGCAATAATGGAAACGGAGGGTACGGAGGGTCCCAGTTTCAGGGAGGGTCGGGAGGCAGAGGAGCTGAGGAAGGCGATAATAACTACTCAGGAGGAGGGGGTGGTGGATTTGAGACTAATGGACGTTCAAATCAGAATTTTGGTGGCGCGAGAGGCACTGGAGGAGAAGGGGGCAAATCATTTTATAAAGGTAACTTGATTACTTTATGAAAGGTTAATATTACTTCTACTCTCCTTAGAGAGGGCTTTGAGCTAACATTCAAAATATATAGGGGGAGAGTTAGGGGGAACAGTTCAGGCTCATGCAATTATTATGATACAACATCGAAAATAATTCCTTCGCCTGAGCGCCGCTCCTTTTTCTTAACATCCCCATAGTGAGTATTTTCAGAAGCAACAAATCCATGATGTAATCGGCGTCGGGCATGCTGAAAAGGTGCTTGTAATCAGTCGAAACGGCTAATTGTGTGCGCGAGAGGGGTTGAGACGGCGTTAAAGTCAAAGGAAGGGCAGGACAGGAAAATGTCCCTTAACCATAGGTCAAATAAACATTTCTGGGTTCTGATCCCGCAGCCAATTACAATTATTACCATTCCGTCTGTGTTCCACTCTTTAGGCTATGTTCGCACTTCACCGAATAGCCCTTGCGCCGGCACGAAAACCATTACGGATAGGGCTTCTGTTCACACATAAGAACGGTGTTTTTGGCGCGATTTCTGTAACGGAGCGAAGCTGCCACGCGCCAATTTTGAGAATGGAGTGTCATTTATCGGATAGGTTCTGTGCATACTTTGGTACAGTGTCAACAGGTATTTGGACGGAAGTGAATAAGTAGGAGCGAGGACTGGAATCCACTTAGACGGAAGTAAATATTCAGGAGTGAGGACTGGGATTGAGTTAACCAACTCCTCCCGGCCAACTGCTCCGGCACGATATTCGATGTGTAAACAACTTGTTCCAGTTCTGTGCCGCCTTTGTTCATCGTATACCGAATAACTTTTCGTGCCAGCACGAAAAGCCATCGGCTGTAGTGTGAACATAGCGTTAGTTACCGAGTTTTTCAATCAATTTCCTAAATCTTTGATGAATTACTTTTCAGGCGGTGTCGGAGGTCGTTCGAACCAGAATGACGTAGAAGGTGGATTTGGAGGTGGTGGCGGGCCTAACGGAGCTGGAGGGGGTGGTGGAGGAGGTGGTGGTTATTCTGGAGGGGCTAGTGGCAGCCGATCGAACTCCTGTGGGGGTGGAGGCGGATCGTTCAACAATGGCCAGGAGCAGTCTAACCAGGCTGGAGCCAATGCTGGATCTGGTTACGTCATCATCAAACTTCCTTAATGTCAGATAGTTTTTTGAAATTCCGTTTTGCAATAGGCACGCTAAGAATTCTTTCTTGATCACGCATAATGGTTATTTTTTGCTCTGAAGTGTTAAATCCTAGATTTCGTCGAGATTCAGCTTAAGAAACAAATAGGCATAGACATTCTATCTTGATCATGTATATTGGCTTATTTTCTGCGACATATGTTGCATTTTAATTTCGTCACACTTGTTGTTATGTATTGGCTTTTTTGACTAAGAAATTAAACCAACTAACAAATCAGGGATAGCTTCTTATTTTTTGAAACCTCTCAGTGATATAAGCAAATAGAACTAACCCAAACCATAGTTAATAGAGTGAGTGGAATGGTTAATTTATTAGGGTTTGAAGCCTCTCAGAATACTTTAATTTGTTATGTGTTTTTGTGGACTTGAAGGTGCACAACGTTCTATAGCATTCCTATGATTTTAATGTTACTTAACAATTAAAATGTCACATGATAAATTTATTCCGTCGCAATTTGTGAACAAAAAACAATGAATTCTGCACCCTCCGGTAGCCCCCAATTTAAACTGCAGCACTGTTATTGTTAACTTTGATATTTGGCACCATTGATAACCACTCTCCTCTACTAACTATGCTAATATCAGTAGAGAAAATAAAAAGAGAGAACCAAACAAGAGCAAGGGAAACGAAAACAAACAAACAAAAGAAATGAATTTCCCTTTTGACGAAAGGGGGAAAGGGATAGGAAAAAAGGCGATATGACTCTAAAACGAGATAAGAACCTTCTTAATCGCATCTGTGTATGTATTTATTATTAATTTGTTCGCGATCGCTCTATGTTGGTTTAACCTCTCGGGAACTTCCCGGTATAATACTTTTATTGAGTCCTTGTCTCTTCTTCGATCCCACTGGTCCTTTGCGTGAGTCGTTTGTTCTTTCATGATCGCGGAAAGCTTTTTTGTGGTGCACGCAAGCATTGGTATGTAGCCTTGAGATTTCCAATTCTACCCTGCCTCGCGACAGTGCAAACTACGGGTATTTTGGGGTCTTTGTTTCCTTTTGTTGCCACAACTGCTCCTTGAACTGTTTTCATGGCGCACTGCTGTTTGATTTCTTCCGCTTCCCCATCATTTAACTCAGTACCGTTTAACCTGATATCTAGAACATCCATCATAAAACCAAACTGGCATGCTAATGTTAAGTCACCTGTATCAGCGGCTCCTGTAAGATCAAAATCAAATATGACAACTTATGAACTACTACTTATGAGCTCAAAATAGTAAAGTTTTTAGGAGCCATTTTGTTACAAAATTTTGCCTTTTACATGACAAACAAAAAGTTGGCTCAACTAGAAGAGTGATCACCCGCCTTTTTGCGATGGTAGGATCACCCTCCTAGCCGGACCAAGTTTTCTCCTTATAATTAACACTTTGGCACGCTCAGTTTGGTCAACCCGGTCAAAGCGAGACAATCAGCATGCGCGAATGCTCTGAATGCTGTTGGCAGCTCTTAGCTCGGGCAAATGGGTCAACTTTTTTTTCTCATATAGAGCGGTTTTCACTTGACTGTCGAAAGGGATTGGTTTTGGTTTTGGTTTTGGTTTTACTACGCCCTTTGATTGGCTAGTGTATTTACTTTGGTTTTGGTTTTACGACAGTCAAGTGAAAACCGCTCTAAACGCACGCTATGAATTAAAGTTGACTAGGCTAGGAGGTTGACCCTCTTTCCGGGACAATTTTTCTCCGTTCAGTGGAACCTCGATATTAAGGGGCTGGCAAAATTTGTTCATTATACCGAGGTTAAGTAGTTATATCAAGGTTCTGTTTCATATATTTTACTATTACTGGGGTAAAGAAAAGGCACTTGTTATTCCGAGGACTTCGTTAGATAGATGTTCGTTATATCGAGGTTCCACTGTATAAACGGGGCCTAATTTCCATGCGGAAGTACGTTATAGTTTTATAGACGTATTGGGATAATTTGGTCTGCAAATTGACTTGTTTTACCTTCTACAATGTGGTTTTCAGTAGCTTTCCTCTTTGACAAGGAGTTTATCCCGCATTTATGAATTGCTGGTTTGCAGGTGACGTCACGGCGGCCATGTTGGTTGTCAAGAACAAGAGCATTTTTCTCCGCTGGGTACTAAACTCCTTTTCATGTAAATTTTCGATTTTTTCCGTTATTGACCCCTAGCATAGCTGCCTCGTCACGTGGTCGCAAACCTAGAAGTTCTCTTTCTACGCGTTTCCATTTATAAAAACTAGAAATACTTGTTTCCCAGAACCTCGTGAAGCTTGAGGGGAGAGTTGCCCATAAAATGCTAGTGATGGAAACTGAGATAATTCCATCTCGTTGTGTGTTTGTGGAGCAAATTCGAATTCAATCACCTGGCTTTAAAAAGGAAGAAATCACATCGGATCTTGTAGTGGTCAGATTTGTTAAGGATGGGTGGCCAAAGTCGAATAGGTCTTGTGTTGACCCTTTTTGACATTCCTATAAATATAGTCAAAGAGAATGGGTGCAAGAGGAAGACTGCAGGATGATATATGCACTGGCATTTTCTTAATTTCTGGTACATGAGAGTGATCGATTACAAGTACAGCTTCATCCTGCCATCTGTATACAATAGGGAGTTTTAGCAACGACGACCGCGACGGCAACGTGAACGTCAAAAAAGCAAAGCACAACTTTACACGTGCAGCACACATGTTTTTGTACATTTCTTTCAATGACGTTATTGCACGACTACGACGTGAAAATGCCTAATTTCATGTTTTATGGAATGGAGGATGGAAACAAACTAGCGACTAAGAAATTTTCTCTCTTTCAAAACTCGAGCGCAGTCCTCAAGAAATCAACTCCGGTGAAATTCTCCTACTTTAAATATTTTTAGTGAATTGCTGGAATAAACACGACAAAGTTTGAAGAAAACGCGAATTCATTTTAGAAGTAACGTTTTCGCTGTCGTCGCCGTCGTCGATTCTTAACCCTTTAAGCCCTAAGAGTGATCAGCATCAAAATTTCTCCTTGTAATAACAAATGAATGCTTTGAAAACAGAGTGGCCATGAGAATTACGGACATGGTCACACAAGATGAATTTGCTTGATATTTTATCAACTTCTCCCCACTACTTCCGTAGGAAATGAATGGGGGCAACAAATGAGAACTTAGGGTTTAAAGGGTTAAACCCCTCTAATTTGATTGCACCCTCGGAACTCCCCGACACTTACTTATGTGAACTAGCTTTAGCCGACGCTGTTGGTCAGAAGTTGTCAAGCATCGATAAACTGTAACAATCATGACATCTGAGGACAGTTTTCTTCCTGACAGATTCAGCTGACATCCTGCTGGCTTGTTCATGTTCACTGGATGGAATGTTCGCTGGCATTCGCTTTGAGACTGCGCATAAATTCCAGGATAGACTTGGTTTGCTATAATCGCTCTTTTTGACTTGAAGAGCGAGATACCGCTGACATCAATTTTACTGGTCTCGCGTTCGTTACAAGTCAGATTTATAGGAACTCCGTAGGACTTATCTAAAAGCATTAAAAAGAGCCAACTGAAACTTCAAGAGGACCTCGCAACGCTGGAAGCAGGTTTTACTAGAATCATTCATCTTTAGAGAAAATAATAGATATTCAATTATTAGCGTAGAAATATTCAGCAATTTTCAGCAGTTGTCAGTTTTCAAGTTAGCCTAAGAGGACGTACCCTGGGTGTCAGAGACTTTCAAGTATGGCTTTCGGTTTCGGTCAAGTCTGTATAGCCAATTGGATGCGGCCGTTCTGGAAGCTTCTCCGCCGCACACAATCGCCGCAAGAATGCTTCAAAAACGTACAAGTAGAAGCTTGTTCATTGTAATGTCGCGGCGAAACAAGATTCTGATACTAAGTCAAATAAAGGTTAACTAAGGTAAACGTGCATCTGACAAGTTGAATTATTTTACAGTTGTTGTCTTCTTCCTCCTCGCGCTTTTTCTTGTGCAACTTGTGAATAATTAACTTTACAATGGGAAACAGGAAATGTTTCACCAATAAACAATTTTTATATAAATTGAATCAAGCCTCAAAATAATTGCAAGTTTATTTCACTCACCGATTAGAATCCGAGGTCCATGCTGTGAAACCGAGAGCATGTTCGTGAACGCACTTGACATCGAAGCCAGCATCACTAAGAAACAAAGGAGTACAACGGAGGAGAAATAGGTAGAACGCATTTTCAAGTTGGGTGATTACATTTCGTCGTAAGAGGAAAAAAAGGCCATTCAGTACATCCTGGAATTGTTAAACGAGGGAGGCAAAATGTAAAACTAAGGGTTGGTATTGGCAAAATGATGGTATTTATAACGGGACCCGTCTCTCCTTGGAAAGAACATCAAATTCAGGCAAACAGTCGCTACAAAAGGTCGTGGTAAGATGTATTTCACTTAAAGATACCATGAATAAAGGCGTTTGAAGATCGCAGGTTGTTAAATTGTATGTCGTGTTAGACAAAGACAGGTATGCAAACAGGCAGACAGATAAATGGCAGTATTCGATGGTGAATACGCCACTTATCACACTTAAGAGTCAGTATTCTGTTTAGGTCAACCAACCGTTTTATTGGTAGATCCTTGAAAATTCTTGAAAAATAATAAATTGCATTGTCGAAAATTAATAATGCGTGCGGATACGGCGGGAGTTGCTAATTTCCTCTCCTAGCCTCGCTCAAGGGTAAAGTAAAAAATAGTGATACTTAATATATTTTATATTAGGCTACCTCCTCATCTCGGTCCGTACTGCAATTTACACACCGCCTTTTTACTGTTGATTTATGGCCCAAGCGCCAAGAAGCGCAGGAGAGAAAACGAGTCCTTAACTTACAGTACGAACCTAGATAACGAAGCTTGTAAGATATTAAATTTCTGACTAGTTGATCGAGCGCGAGGGGGATAAAATAATTAACAATTATTCCTCGAGCCCGAATGGGCTCCGAGTCAATAGCCCTTGAGGCCGAAGGCCGAATGGGCTATTGACTCAGAGACCAAAAGGGCGAGAGGAATAATTGTTTTAGTAAAATCCATCTAGTTGGACACAAATATCAAGACAAAACAACGTGGAATTTTTCATGAACTTAACTTACTAACTTTCATTCGTCTCATGAAAGGTTTGACGTTTGGTTAAGGCCTGTGCAGACAGGCAATGAAATATCATGGGTGAAGTTTCTCCTCTTCCTTCGAATTTGCAGCGGTGATAACGGCTACGGATACGGCTAAGGACACGAGAAGGGCTGGTTGTGAGAGAGACTAAAATTTACCCTTCGGCCTTCAAATAAAAACTTTCTTACTTATATTATTTTTAGTCTTACGTACGTTTCAGTGTATGCTTTATTCGGGGACTAGGCCATTTACAATCTCCATTATACTCGATGAGCTATCCTAATAACTATGTTGTTTTGAAACATTTCAGTAAATATACTACGTTGACGATTATTCTTGTGTCTAAATCTTAATTATAATTGTGTAATCTGTAAAGGGCATAACCCATCACTCCAGTGTCCCAAGGTGCAGATGCAGAATTTATTTTCTCTGATGACCATTTAATTCTATAGTAGCAGTTAGAGCGATTTTCGTATGACCTTGAAAAATGGTTTCGGTAAGTGTTTGTTATTTATTTTACCAGCCAATAGATGAAAAGATCAAAACATGGACTCTTCGTATTCCCGCCGAAGAAAACCCTGAACAAGGTTAAAGTGTTCGCTGGGACAGGTAGACCATACAAAAGGCTATTCTAGTAGTCAAAACACGAGAAGTGACGAATGCAATTCAATTCAATTCTTTATTCACACTATATAAGATATTTACATAAGTGTACGTAGGTAGGAAAATAAAGTAGCTGACAAATAATAATTAACTAAAAGACATTAAGTTCATTTGTGTACGGTGTCCAAAGTAGCACTAAGGTCTTAGGAACTTGCGAATACGATTGATGTTATGTTGATGTAATAGAGCTTGTTAATATGAGTAGACATACTAAGTTGAGAATCAAACCAGGAACCCAGATTCCTAGCTGACAACTGGCTTTGTGATCACAACAGACTCACCAACAGTAATACTACTAATGTCAACCTTAGCTAACTGTTGCGTGGTACCAAGGAGCAAACACTCAGTCTTATCATCATTTAACATAAGTCGGTCTCTAATCACCCAACCATTACCGCACTAGCGTCATCACCCTGCACGTTTGGACTGAACGCCAAGTACAATTCCGTATCATCGGCGAAAGCGTGCACGCTTGGCAAGTGTCGACCCGCTATCTCGAATAGTTCGCTGGTATATACTGTAAAGAGAAGCGGGCCAAGGCAAGACCCTTGCGCAATAATAATAATAATAATAATAATAATAATAATAATAATAATAATAATAATAATAACAATAAGATATTTTATAGGCAAGCAAGGTATGGACACGTTCTTGTCCAATGTTATCACAGTTGTTGGTAATCAAATTAAATTCAGACTAGGATTTTCCCATTATGAGAATGAAAGATCAGGCCGCTGGACGACTTTTCGACAATAATTGGTTTCTGCATCAAGTAGGTTAAATTTTTAATTTA
Organism: Porites lutea; assembly: GCF_958299795.1. Classification (NCBI taxonomy): domain Eukaryota; kingdom Metazoa; phylum Cnidaria; class Anthozoa; order Scleractinia; family Poritidae; genus Porites; species Porites lutea. Next base: position 17,699,661 of record NC_133208.1, on the reverse strand, counting down.
CATTGTTTTTGAAGTCTGAGCGTTCCTTATCAAAATTTTGAGATCTGTAAGTAATTTTTTTTATTCTTCTCACTTCAATTATGAATTCAAAGTGAAAGCACTTCGTTGTTAGATGAATTTTCGACAATAAATGGTTTCTACATAAAAAAAACGTTAATTTGGATTCTATTTATCTTTTAGAAATCTGAGCTTTTTTTGAGCTTAAGCAATTCCTTTTTTACTAATAGAGGTCATGAGATTTTTAACTGAAGGACAAAATAACCTTTAGGGCTTCGTCACGTGTCCCCCCAGCTGCGTGCTGGGAGGCTAAGGACAAAATAAGCTAAAATTAAAGCAGAATATATAGATCTGCTATTTGTGACCATCAGCGCGTTGATACAAGTGGCACCAAGAGTAATCAACATACAACCTTTATCACACAGGTAACATTGAACTTCGTGTTCTTAACTTTGCTGCAGGTTTTCATTATAGCGTGCATGATTTCTCGCACCTTTAGCTCTTCGGCTGATTTTTGGCACATATTTATTATATAAGCACAAAGTCAAATTACTTTTTTAACCCCTAAAAGCCAAGACCCTTGATACATTGCTTGACATAACTTTCGTTGAGTCTTGGTTCTTGAACGGCGCGATGACTCTAGCTGTATTCGTTATCTCATCGGTGACAAGCGAATTAAGAGATTTCTTTTTTCTCTCTCCAAAAGATTGTATTACAAATTTTTGTTTCTTCAGTTTTAGTAGGATCATTGGTGTGTTTTAGCTACTAATATTTTCAGCTAAGTCAGGCATCTCTAAATTATATATTTAACGAGTACCATCTAGTCCAGTTGTGTTATTTTTGTCCCTTTGTTAGACTGTTTAGACATTTGATTTACGGAAAAATGTTTTCCTCTCTCTCTATATATATCTATATCTAATGAGGTAATGTTCCGCAGTGCTATTGCCGGGAAGTTCTAAGTTAACCATAGATGTGTTCTGAAATAGTGCTAGGACTTGCGGATATATTAACACGTTCTATAAAAAGGCCTGAAAAAAAGCGATATTCTTAAGGGGCGAATTATGGCACATTAATTCGATGACTTAAACCGGCGGGGGCTGAAGTTGCTAAGAAAACATGAAAATCAGGCTGAAATAAGGTTATCAATGGCTAATTTCGCCCAGTTAGCAGTGTGACTGTCAACAAAATACATAATATTCGGGGTTTTTTTTACATTTTTTTCTTTGGTCAAATGAGAAGTGTTACAAAAAGCTGAGGTTTTTATTTCACAATTACCAGGTTTGTTCTTTGAGCCTTAGGGTGAAAACTACTTTTAATTATAAAATAACATTTCCCTCTAAGTGGCAGGAACTTGGAAGTTATTCTATTTCATTACCATAAATAAAATGATAAATGATAAAAATTGCAATTTTTTTTCAAGCAATTCTCTTTACTCACGAAAATGTCTAAGAAATTGAGCACAAAAATGCTGGAAGCCTTTGGACTTTTGCGATTTGCAATACGACCATGGAAATTTCCAACGTCATATTTAGAGGGCCCTAAAAATAGCCATGAAAATTTCCAACGTCAAATGCCCTCAGGAATATTTTCGATTTATCATGGTATTTCTTATGCAACGCAAAATGACCAGGGAGATTTCCGATGTCATTACACCAAAACTGAACAGGCCATGGAAATTTCTAGCAGCATGTTTAGCTAGAAACACTCAAAATATCCATGGAAATTACCGAAGTCGCCTTAGAATACGTCTTTTGACGAACACTAAGCGTTTTTAGGTTAAAGAATTACCATTTCTCACGTTACTAAATAATGTCTGACGAAACTTGTTTCGTTCCTGTCAACAACCAAGATAAGAGTTACTACAATTATTTGTTACAGATAATATCCAAAGAACTTGTGCTCATTTGTAGCTTTGAATCCCTGCGTGACGCTTCTCGTAGGCCTCTTTAAAATAATAATAATAATAATAATAATAATAATAATAATAGTTACTGGGTGTCATAAAATAGCTCGTTGTTTTCGTCAAGCGTAAGTTTTGTTTGACTACATGTTTCCATTTTCATCTTGCCATTAGACTGTTATCCTTTTCTGCATTATCCTTTTCTCATTCAATCTTGAAGAGACTTTCAGCTACTTTCGATTTATCATGGTATTTCTTATGCAACGCAAAATGACCAGGGAGATTTCCGATGTCATTACACCAAAACTGAACAGGCCATGGAAATTTCTAGCAGCATGTTTAGCTAGAAACACTCAAAATATCCATGGAAATTACCGAAGTCGCCTTAGAATACGTCTTTTGACGAACACTAAGCCTTTTTAGGTTAAAGAATTACCATTTCTCACGTTACTAAATAATGTCTGACGAAACTTGTTTCGTTCCTGTCAACGACCAAGATAAGAGTTACTACAATTATTTGTTACAGATAATATCCAAAGAACTTGTGCTCATTTGTAGCTTTGAATCCCTGCGTGACGCTTCTCGTAGGCCTCTTTAAAATAATAATAATAATAATAATAATAATAATAATAATAGTTACTGGGTGTCATAAAATAGCTCGTTGTTTTCGTCAAGCGTAAGTTTTGTTTGACTACATGTTTCCATTTTCATCTTGCCATTAGACTGTTATCCTTTTCTGCATTATCCTTTTCTCATTCAATCTTGAAGAGACTTTCAGCTACTACTGACACCTTTCACCTTCTCTAGCTCTAGAGATGATGAATCGAAATGATTGCCTAACTTCCTTTCGGACAACAAAGATTAAGGGCCTGTTTACATGGAGGTGGGGGACCCCAGATAGGTGAGGTAACATGCGGCGGGTCACCCCACCTATCATGTAAACCTGATCAAATTAAAATGAGAGATTATTTGGACAGGCGGGTTACCCACCAAAGCGGGTTACCTCACCTACCTGGGGTCCCCCACCTCCATGTAAACAGGCCCTAAATAATGTATGTGCGTGCGGGACCGCTTTTCTTTAAAAACATTTTTTCAAATCCTTTTTCAGACTTTCCCACTAAACATAAAAAAAAGAAAGAATGGGAACAAAGGGACAGATTTCTCGGCCTTTAAATACTTTTAATGGACTTAGCGGTTTGTTTTTGTTTTTATGTTGGCTAAAAACGTGCCGTGCGCTAGGTGATACTGTGACAAAATGGATGCGGTGTACAGCTCTAAAAATTGTACTCTGAGATCACATAAACAACTGTACCGGAGATATCAAAAGCAGATACTAAGCAGCTATGGAAAATCTAATTAGTTTCGCGCGATTTTGATATCTTATAAAACGGACAACAAATTCAACAGGAATTCGTGAGAACTGAATCAACTGTCTGTTATATAAGGTCAAAAGTTCCATACCGGTGTGAAGCTAAGATGTGCGGCCTGTCTCTCCTTGCAATTTGAACGTTTTGAGTATTTACATTATGACTTGTGACACTCGTTTTGTATTCAAGACGAAAGAGTAACATAACAGCACCAGCGCCTTTGACAACAAAACTTATATCCTAGCTCCATTGGCTCCAAGCAAGCGAGACTCGCGCCACTAAGAGCGTTCTTGTTCTAATTGTGACGTCACGTTACTATGGTAGAAAAATTTCTGGATCACAACAACAGGGAGTTTTTGCAGCAGCAAAAAAAAGCAATAGCTTGAGATTGGCAAAAGAAAAACTTTGCACGTGCATCAAGCTTTTTTGTACATTTCTTAGCCGTTGTTGCACGACTGCGACATGAAACTTCCTAATTTCACTCGCCCACTTTATCACGTAGGTGAGCACAACACAAAAATTTTCTTTTTCTTTTTCTAAACTTGGATACCGTCCTTTCGGCATGGCCCATCACTGCAGATGTGCTTAGGTGCAGGTACAATTATCAAGTTATAAAACAGGGTTACAGTACTGCAGGGACTCAGCGTTTCTCAGACATAGTACATACCGCGTTTTAAAAAGCCATCACTGATCTCTTTTGGTCACTAGTTTCAGAAAACTAAGTTTATATGTTTATTTGTATTATATGTTATTATGTCTATTTGTATTTGGCATTTAATTCAGAACATTTCTTGGAATGGATAGTAACCTCTGGCTTCCCAACTTAGCTTTACCGTTGTTACTAGAATGATTTCGTGCTTTTTAAACCTTATAGTTTTTATTACAGAGTTTTAGATCCGAGTTTACCGCGGACCTCTAACCGCTGGAGGTCACGTGAGAAGTCTTTCGCGTCACGTTTGAGGTTTACGACGTGCGTTTTCAACGTGGGGAGATAGGTTTTCATGTATCTATATAAACCAGTGTTACCGTAAATTTGTTTTATTTTCACTGATTGATTTTTCTTCTATTTCTAAATGGAAAAATAAACCAGAATCCACTTCTTTAATCCACCGCCCATCTAAATCAAATTATGTTTAAACGTCGAATCGTAAACGGGTAACCGCAAACCGCGGTTAGAGGTTCGCGGTAAACTCGAATCTAAAACACTTATGACTTACTGAACTTTTACTCGACTTCAAAAAAGCTCGCTTTGACTCCTGTAACTGTCGACATGGAAGTTTGAACAGTCTATCTAGTTTAAGTCGTTATAAAGGCTTGGAGTGAAAAACGCTTTCGACTGATTTTTAACACGCACTTTTTCTTTGTGTTTATAAACTCTTTTCGGTGAAAAGTAGCTTGGACCAAATATTCTTGAGATATTTTAATTGTCACGGTTTCGTGTTGCCGCACAGTCCCTCACCCAAATCTTCCTGGAAGATTTCCCCTCGGTACCCAGTTTAGTCGAAAAGAGATCTAGGTACGAGATTACCCCACGGCCCTGAGGTAAGGTTGGTGTTTCATTAGAGACCTTAAGAATGAGGTGTTTCGGCATTTCCCGCGAACCGCAAACGTCAAGAAGTCACGTGACTAGGACCTTGCCGTCAGGTTTGCGGTTTGACGTTCACATTTGTACGGCTAGATCACGCTCCAGAGGCAAGTGATTTACAGCAAGGTTTTTTGCGCCCCAAAACACTTGAGAAGCTAGAAAGACGACTTTTTTTGCTTATTGATTATCGAATTCTATTTCAAAAAAACGTAAAATAGAGGTGCAATTTAATTGAAAACACGAAGAAACAAACAAAATCACCACTACCACCAACAACAACGAAGTAAGTTCTTTTAACGTTCCTACATTAGCAGCACCCAGTGAAGCTCCCGAAAATTCAAAGTAACCCGGCGGTTATCTAATATCAAAACCTCACAGAATAACCAAGAGTTTTCCTGTCAGGAGAGTCTTTGAGCAGATTTTATTAGTATATAAATCAATGTTACCGCCATGTAAAACAAACAAACAAAAACAACAACAACAACTTAAAACTTGTAATAAATCAGGTTAAGATGGTTTTAATTATTTGTGCGATGTTGACCACAAAGGCGCTTCTCTGTATTTCCAAGAGAGTCTGTTAATCTAAACCATCTCCTTGGACATATGAACCTGCAGGTTCTCCTGAGGGATTAAAAAACCATTACACCAAAATTAACAAACTGTCATTTTTTGAGCGAGTTACGTTTTATTCTTCTTAGTAGAACAGCAGGGGGCTTAGTGCAAAGGCAGTCTTCGTGAGCACTCAACTCTGTGAAAATCATATGTTATTAAATTGACCAAGGGTGAGGTCAAGATATCTGGATATAGGCGAAGTTCTTTTTTCGCGTTTCTATTATGTACCAAAAGAAAGTAAAGGTCAGTTTAAACGCAGATCGGGACGAGATCAATATCCAGCCACCTTGAACGAGCAAGCTTGGTCTATAAAGGATTTATCATATGGCCAAAATGAGAACCGTTCGTTCTTCCTTGCGGGACCAACGCGAGACATCCGGGGCGGGCAAGATAGGCCCCCTTCTCGGGTGGCCAAACAAAGCAAAGGATTTGCTGGAAGCTTCATCTTGCGCTCTCGCGGATTCTGCCATATAACAGGAGTGCGTATTATTGCGTATTGGTGAAATTTTTGATCTTGCGGGGTAACTTAGCCTTATGATAAATAGTAAATGCTGCTTGTTTGTCGTGAAAGTGTATTTGGCTGATTTAGTTGAATGACAAGTATTCCACTCAATATGAAACAAAGAACTCAATTAAAACATACCCTTTTCTCCTTTTGGTCCTTCGGGTCCAATGTCACCTTTTATTGACAAGCCTGGTGGCCCTGTCCGTCCTTTCCGTCCCTCGGGACCCGGTTCACCCTTGATTCTCCAACCTGGTGAGCCTTTCTGTCCCTTGATTCCTTGGGGCCCCTGTTCACCCTGTATTGAAATGCCTCGTGCTCCTCGCTCTCCTTTTGGTCCAGGCGGTCCTGGTTTGCCAATAATCCCCCTGGAAAATACGGCAGTGGGACTTCCCTTCGGACCAGGGGGACCTGGAGGTCCTGGAGGTCCTGCTACACAAACTCCTCCTGGACTCCGACAAACGGATTTTACTGTTGACGTCATCAGGTTGATCAGATCGATGTCTAAGGCAGGATGGAGTAAAACTTTAAACACACCTCTTTGGCTTAGTTTTTTTACTCTATTTCTCTTCTGCCCTCCCATTCCTAGCTTTTTATAGGCCACACACCCTCGAGCCTTGCGAGTTTCTGCGATACACGTATTTCTAGTATACAATGTAAATGCATAATGTAGAAAGAAATGATAACAATACCATTCAGAACATCAAATTTCTGATCACAATGAAACCTACAAGAAACCCCAAGAAATAAGTCATTATGACCCTAAGGGTTGTGCTCCACTCATAATTAATTAATTAAGGTCCATCAAGAAGTTGATGCGTCTACCTCTCCTATCTGCGTCTGCGAATGTTCACAGCAAACTGCTCCTGCCTAATACTAATTTATATGTGTAAAGGAAGAGATCCTCTTCAAAAGGAACCGGATATTAAAAGAAGAAAAACAGATAAAGTATTTTTCTGACAAAAGATCGCTTAACATTCAACAACCAGAACATCCAAAAATGAAAAGAAAGCCCATGGAGAAAGAAATTTACTGACGAACCACGACAGCATTGATCGGAGTTCGTTACATGATTAATCTTTATGAGAGCCTCACACGGCCTAAATAGCCAAAAGATTACTGATATGAAAATAAGGATAAGTTAATATTTTTCCACTTCAAAACTGAAAAATTTTCAATGCATTATTTTGAAAACAAAAAAGGCTTTACACTTTTTACTAAATTAACCTTAATATAACACTCCCATGTTATCCAAATTTTCCCAACCTTCGGTTACCTTGAACTCTTTCCTTTAAGTTCGGGTCTCTAATTCCTGTTGGTTCACCTGCAATAAAGGAGCTTTTTAGAGGTCTTCATATCAAAGCAAATTTGCATAGGTGACCTTGTCACTTGATAATAGTACTGACAATGCCGCGGTTTGGTCTAAATTTCATCAACATTACTAAAAGAAGAAAGAGTTACGCTCGGATACGCCTTGAGTAACCCTTACGTTTCTCTCGTGCTCTCCAAGCTTCACGCGTGCATCCACAACTCAGTATACGCACTATAAGCATGAACCAACTCTAAAGCATGGATGGTTTTTGTTCGCTTATTTGTTTCTTTTTTGGTGAACGCGCCCGCGCTAAGCCTCTTTCCAACTGGATTTGCCTCTTTGCGCTCGTTTGACGCGCTGGCCAACAACTATAGCTGAACAGACTCTAGATTATTGTTGTTGCTTGAAATATCTTAAAGGAACAGTATCCCGTTACTGCGCATGCACCAAACGTTGATTTTTGGACAGGATGTCGCGAAATCAAAAGATGCGAGGAGAGTAAGAGAACCTTGAAAAATCCGTTTGCATCGCGCTTGGCCGGGTTCAATACGACACTAAAACTTCTCAGGATTACAGATCAATGATAAATTGTTCCTGTTAAGTTAAGTCACTAGCGGATGCCTAAAATTTCCACAATTTGCACTGTATATCTGAATTTCCCGTCTAGTCTGTCAGCAGGTATTTATTCACTGACGAACAATAACGTCAGTGACTCTAACCCTCAATAAACATATAACTGAATATTACTTTTATTTATAATTAGGTGAAGGTTTGATGGGCTTTATAATGGGGGATAATAGAGAGGAGAAGTGCGATGTCACGTTACCATGGTAGCAAAGTTTCTTGATCACAACACGATATGGAGCTTAACCTACGATGACGGCGACGGGAACGAGAACGGCAAAAAAGAAATAGGTTTATATCAGCAAAACAACAACTTTGAACGTGCATCATGCTTTTTGGTACATTTCTTCGCCGTCGTTGCACGACTGCGACATGAAACTTCCTAATTTCACGCGCCCGCTTTATGGAGAAGGGGAACACAGCGCAAAAACTTCTTCTTTTCTTAAACTTAGATACGGTCCTTTCGGATTCAATTCCAGAAAAGTTCGCCAACATTTGTCAAATTAAATGGAACAGAATAAGATCGATACCGTTTGAAACAGTGCAAATTTATTTTTTAAGTAACGTTATTGGTTTGTTGTCATCCAGAAATTTTGCAACCATAGCAACGTGAGGTAACGACTTCTCCTCTCTATAACCGTGATCTCATGGTCTTGAACTAACTCCTCTCTCCTCCTCAGAGGCCCCTTTGTGTTGTGGGGAGCCTGGGGAGAGTGAAAAGAAGAGCGCGAGCGGGGCACGATGGCAAGGCCTTTTCCTTCTTCCCATCGTCCCCCACACACTTTATAATTTTTCAATTATGTATTGCTATTTTATAGGGATAACCAGCGGGCGCCTCTGCGGAGCAGAGAGAACTAACCCTGATCGAATTGGTTGATTAAGTTCTTTTACCTTTACTTCCTTTATAGCCTCTAAATCCTCTTGAGCCTCTTTTTCCTCTTCGGCCGGGTTCACCTGAAATATAAAAATCATAGTTTGAACAAAACGAAAACAACAATAAGGAAAATAACAATAGATAATGTTACATAAATCAAGGATATTGTCAAAATCAGATATTTTAAACAATCGCAAGATTTTTGCATTTGCAATTTGAATGGCTTTAGGTGGTAAAATGACGTCATTCAGGCAAATACCATACTCAACCTACTTACCACCTAATACTGTAATAAATAAGCAAGACGAGATCGAATCGAATGAAATGTGACTTTTCGTTTTTAAAATTCAATTGGTTTAAAAAACTAAAACCTCCGACTTATTCATTTACTATTCTCTTTGTGGTCTGACTTTTGAATGTGCTCCTACATTAAAAAGATAACCCGAATTTTTTAACTGCGATTCCTTAAATCAGTTGGGGTTTTCGTCATCCGGGAGTTTTTATATTTGCCACTTTGAGGTTGCACGAGGGACCGGGTCGAGTTGGTTGTCGAGTGCCTTGTGGGACTGTTTTGGGGGACGCATTTTCAACATGGAGGGAAATTTGTCCCCCAAAACAGTCCCACAATGCACTTCGACAACCACCTCGACCCGGTCTCCCGAAGAATACCAGAGTATCCCGATCGTGATACATTAAGCAATGTACGTATACCCCGCTCGGGATACATTACAGCAAGTGATTAAAGCATGGTGGAAAGTGGTGTGACAGAAGGCGGGAAAAACACTGCCAGTTTTCTTTCTCGTGAATGAACACAACAACGCAAACACGAAGCCTAAAAATAAAAAGCGACGATTTTTAAAGTCATCCCAGAAGAGAAACAGCAGCTAGTGGAGAAAAAAGATGCAGATAATATAAGGAAAGTAATTTATAACTCATTCATCCCATGGTTTTGAGAATTAAATTTGTGTTGTCATAAGTACCGAGTCGACTGTTTTGGTTCGCTCGGGTTATTCTTTTGTTGCTAGTGAAGTGAAAGTCTAGAAATATAACAAAACACTTAATGTCAGGTCCCTCGGGAAACCAGTTAGTTTTGTTTTCCCTCGAGTCCTGATGTTTCCCTCGACTTCGTCTCGGGAAAACAAAACTAACTGTTTCCCTCGGGATCTGACATTAAGTGTATGATTTACAAGGAGTATAGTAACTATGTTGCTCATAGCATAAGGTCAGAGAAAAAAGTTCAGAAAAACCTTTCTCTCCCTTGAACAATGGGGTTCCCTGACAGGAGTTTCCTTTTTCTGCGGGTTCTCCTTTGGATCCAACTTGTCCTTTATCTCCGCGTTCTCCTTTCGGACCAGTCGGACCATTAAAACCATCAATGCCTTGTTCTCCCTTGACCCCCATCATTCCCTCAGAACCTTTTTCTCCTTTTTCTCCCGGGGGTCCCGGAGCGCCAGGGAGACCTGGGACGCAAACTTTTCCGGGTGCTTGACACATAGCCTTAACAGTTGACGTCAACTGGGTTTTGATTTCCTCGCGAACGCTTTCTATAAAGCAAAGGTAAATGTAGATTAGACTTGTAGCTATAGTATCTGAAGGGTACGCAGTCAGCTGGCGACAGCGATCGAAGGCTCCAACGTTTTTGCTCAAACGCTGTGCTTTGCGTAAGTTTCACGTGACAGGTGGTCAAACGGCGTGATTAAATTCCTAGTGATAGAAGTTCCAAACGCGCGTGATCTGACTGCTTTTGATGTAATCCATTCATTCTTACTGGAAGTCCAAACGAAGCTGGCTACATACATGTGGTGCATGGGTAATAGCTACCTAAAGATTAGGATTGCGGGCTCCCCTTGTCGCTCGCAATAAGAACAGGAGTTTAAGACAAACGAAGACACATCATAACCTAAGAGACGGACCATTATATTTTTGACGGGGGAGGGGGGGGGGGGGAATTTTCACATGCAAACATTTTTTTCATATGCGGCTCCCGCTGCGAACAATTTTTTGTGTGTCTCCGTCTTCCTTCACATACTTTATTTTTTACTTGCATACAATTTTATTCAGTGTTTATATATAGCCTCTGCAAACAATTTATTTCAAAATTTTCCAACCCCCCCCCCCCCTGTCAAAACAATTAATAATGTTTCGTCCCTAAGTACTTAATAAGACTTGAGCAAATCGGAAAAAGCTATTTTCTTTTTAACAATATGGATCCATACATTGTGTATGCTTGTAAAAAAACTTGGCTACTATGTCTATGAAGCAGTTCAACTTAATAGAGAATTTTATTCCATAAAACAAAAGCATGGGAAATAGGGATTTCTAATTATAACTTTTAATTAAATACGATCTGTTTATTTGAATATTTTAACTATAATGCAATTTATAATTGTCAGTAATAGTTTAAAAGCAATCAGTACCATTTCTGTATATGGGAAAGCTAATGAAATGTGATGTTACGTTAATACACGCAAGCCTTCCGTAAGCAATTAAAATTCACTGGTCGCTTACGGGAGGGGGTCGATTACGCGAGAATCGACCCAGAGGTGGTCTCTTCCATGAAGAGCCCTGCCTGACACATCTATATATTGGAAGAGAATTCATTACATACAGCTTCTAAGTTACGATATGAGTAGTTTCATATTGCTACTAAAAGTGAATATGAAATCCAGCTTCAATAAACATTAAAACGAGCCTTTTGCCGATAAAACAAGAAGATCTCAGTGCAAATTCGGAGTAAACTACCTAAACAGCCAAATAGTTAATTATTGCAAACTGAACATAACCTTAAAAAACAGGAACGAGAAACCTGCTGAGTGTATATATTGTGGGAACTGAAACGTCTGTCTCTCAGTATTTCATTGAAGTATGAATACAACAATTTGTTCTTACATATCATGCGCATTCTAAATTTATTGCTTCACTGCAACGTAGCAGTAACAATTTTTTTTAAATACATAGATCAATTGAAAAAAAATTCGCTCTTACTTTTCACTCCTTCTGTATTCATCTGAATTGTCATTCCTTGGTCTCCCTTTTGCCCTGCAAGTATTGTCAGATAAAAGCAATAAACTTAGCTGTACTGATCTAAGCACCAGAAAAAGAATTACTTTTCTGTAACTAAGTGACTGTTGCTATAGTTTCGGTTTTGTGTCCAAAAAACAGAAGCATGCATAAGTGCCCTTAATTATATTACAATAAAATCCTTACTAAGAGGCCCCCAATTAAGCAGAAACACTGTCAGTATAGTCCCGAAATTAGCGTCTGTAACAAAAACTTTAAATTCTGAAGGTTGCGCCAGAATGCCAATGTTCAGGTTGCGAGCTTGGGTAACCTGTGTTAATTAACCACATCTGTCTTGTTGGTTTAAAATCTCTTGAGTCCAGTCATTTCGTGAAAAAAGTAAGTTAACCTACAACTAATTGCAACAGAAGATATTCGAACAGTTTTAGACTCAGGAAACTATCCTTAATACCATATCAAAAGTCCCAAAAAGTCCCAGCGCGCAGGGGAAGTTGCTTGAAAACGGCATCAATTTAGAGGATCAAAGACCTTTCAGAGACCCTTGTTTTCTATACAACAGGGGAACGGGGCTTGTCAAAAGTCTTACTTAAATGCTTACGCTAAAAGCGTTTTGTAACCTAATCATGAGCCTAAATTCTTTTGAAGCCACTAGAGGGGAGAAGGAATCATGGACCAGGTCCCAGAGGACCAAATAATAATAATAATTATTATTGTTGTTATTATAGTAAATTTTGCAATGTTCCCAAGCTCGAATCTTTTGGGACTTTTAGTATGTTTATCTATAGTCTAATCCTAAACGATTGACCAAGAGAATTCGGAAGCTTCTTGTACAATTTGTTTCGGGTCCAACTACAAAATTACTCGATTTAATTGGGCTTTTGGGATAACACATAAAGGTTGCCAGTGTTTTAGTGGCACACCGAATTTTGTTTCCTCGAGACCTTGTTTTCTAAAATATTCTTTTATCAGTTTATACAATTTTGTGATTTGAACTCTCTTGGTGACTGAGTAACTGAAGCTACAATAAAACGGGCAACATAATAGTGCAACTTGTTTTGCAACATAATGCTGCAAAAGAGTGGAAAAGTGATGTTGCGCTTCAAGAGATAATTATCTCTCTCTTGTGCGCGTTTAACCACCCAAGTTCCAACGTTCAAATCCCGTGTATAGCATGCCTCTCGCGTAATTTTAACTAATCAGAAGTCAGTATTGAGGCAAATTTCAACAACCTGGTTTGATGCAAGATAGCTTTGTTTCCAGGGTGATAAAAAGTGCAACATTCGCTATGTTTCAACATTCAATCGTATTTTGCTTGCAAAACACGTTGCACGTCTTTTTACCCGTTTTACTGTTCCTTAGGATTATAGAGCAACGGTTACCTTTTTCTCCTCTTTCCCCTGTGGGACCTACTTCACCTTTCATTCCCTTCTCACCAGGAACTCCCGCCGCTCCTATTTCACCTGCCGGACCTGGCTGTCCCTTAAATCCTGGACAAAAGAACAAATAAAACAACTGAATGGTTACTCACTGTTTTTATCCACTTAAAACTTCGTTCCAAAATATTTCCAAAGCGCTCTCATAGAAATCGTTCCAACTTTGCCTCAATTGAGGCAGCGAAGGGAGGTACAAGCTATCTTAAGCGATTTTCGAAAAAAACTCCCGGTACCGAGAAATTCAAAAACAAGTAAAAGACGTAATGGCGTCCTTACGTTCCCATGGTAACTCTGATGTCAATCAAACATCAAATCATAACAATATTTCATCTTTAATTATACAACACAGCTGTGTTAACTTTTCAGATATCTCTGTTAATGGTAACGTAGTCAACGCTCAAACTTGAGATCTATCTAGAAAAATCCAGACGAGACACCTTAAATGTTTAGATTTAACAAAGTTTAGCTGTCTAATTACCGTGTTAATCATTTTTCCATCGTCTTACTCAGCTTAACATACATCTTTTCAGCACCGTTACGTAGTTTAATGTTGAGGCGATTTGAAACCTTTTTGCCCTTCACATTTAAGATGGCGGATCCAAGATTGCGGCGGTCCGAAAATGATGTTATTGCCGCCCTATTATCACTTGACCTATGTTGAATTTACAGACTGCTGTAGCTACTATTCACTCCCTGCTTTTTATTGTCGTAGCCTAGGTCCTGTTGAAGCAACAGAGGGAAGAGGTAATCACAGACCAGGTCTCAGAGGACCAAAACTGCCCGTAGTGAATGAGGTTAAATTTTGCAATGTTCCCACGCTCGAATCTTTTGGGACTCTTAGTATGTTAATCCGTAGTCTGATCCTAAATGATTGGCTAACAGAATTCGAAAGCTTCTTTTGCAATGTGTTCCCGGTCCAACCACAAAATAACTGGACTTAATTAGGCTTTTGGTATAATACATAAAAGTTGGCAATGTTTTAGTGGCGGCCCGAATTTTGTTTCTTCAAGACCTTGACTTCTATTCATATTCTATAATTGGTTTGTACGATTTTGATTTTTGAACTGTTCTGGTGACAGAGTCACTAAAGCTACTGTAAAACGGACAACAAAATAGTGCAACTTGTTTTACAAAACTGCTGCAAAAGGAGCTGAAAAGTGATGTTGTGCGTCAAGACAGAATTATCTCTCTCTTGTGCGCGTTTAATCACCCACGTTCCAACGTTCAAATCCCGTGTATAGCATGCCTCCCGTGTAATTTTAACTAATCAGAAGTCAGTATTGAGGCAATTTCAACAACCTGGTTTGATGCAAGACTTTTTGGATTTAATAAGGGTAGTAAAAAGTGCAACATTCGTTTCGACATTCACTCATTTTGCTTGCAAAACACGTTGCACGTTTTTTTCACCCGTTTTACCGTACCTTAGGATTATAGAGCAACGGTTACCTTTTTCTCCTCTTTCCCCTGGGGGACCTACTTCTCCTCTGAATCCCGGGAATCCATCAATTCCCGTTCGACCAGTAGGCCCGGCCTCTCCCATTTGACCTGGCTGTCCCTTTATTCCTGGAAAAAAGAACAAATAAAACAATTGAATGGTTACTCACTGTTTTTAAGACCTTTAAAACTTCGTTCCAAAATATTTCCAAAACGCTCTCATAGAAATCGTTCAAACTTTGCCATAATTGAGGCAGCGAAGGGAGGTACAAGCTCCCTTCAGCGATTTTCGAAAAAAATCCCGGTACCGAGAAATTCAAAAGCAAGTAAAAGACGTAATGGCGTCGTTACGTTGCCATGGCAACTCTGATGTCAATCAAAGATAAGTCATAATAAAAATTTTCATCTTTATACAACACAGCTGTGTTAACTTTTCCGATATCTCTGTTATCTCTTTCTTGTGCGCCTTTACCCACCCACGTTCCACCGTTCAAATCCCGTGTATAGCATGTTTCCCGCGTAATTTTAAGTAATCAGAAGTCAGTATTGCGGCAAATTTCAACAACCTGGTTTGATGCAAGATAGCTTTGATTCAAGGGTGGGAAAAAGTGCAACATTCGCTATGCTTCGACATGCACTCGTTTTGCTTGCAAAGCACGTTGCACGTTTTTTTACCCATTTTACCGTACCTTAAGATTACAAAGCAACGGTTACCTTTTTCTCCTCTTTCCCCTGGGGGACCTACTTCACCTTTAGTTCCCCAAAACGTTTCTCCTTTTATTCCCATGTCTCCTTTAGGTCCCATTTCACCAGGAGGTCCCTCAGGTCCTATTTGACCTGGATCTCCCTTCGGTCCTGGACAAGACAACGGATAAAACAGATAAATAAACTTATAAATAAGTGAACATGACCTAATAGTTATTAGCTAATTGCGTAAGAAAAAAAATAGTTTTGCTTCAGAAAGTTATGCTGTGAGCAGTCACTCAAGATTGTTGTGCAAACGAACGAACCATCGAACTAACCCCCTGAGTTAACGAACGACCGAACTGGAAGCCGCGTCTCGACTCCTTGTGTGTCTCAAGTTCGACCGAGCCGCTACCCGATTGACTGCACTGAGCAAGGACATCTCACAGATAATCAGGAATTGACAAATGTTGTGTTCACAACGGAGTAAGTAACAAGTTAACCTCGTTATTCAACATCACCAGATTAAACGGCGATTATGAAGTGTTAAAAAAAGCAAACGATGAGGATAACCTTGATGGTAATCATTGACCTTAACAAAGTACACCATACAATCAAAAAATAAGATGAGATCAAATATTTTAAGTGACTGTCAAGGTAGGCTCATCTTCACCCACTCGGGTTGTCAATCAGAACTCTGGATATTCGCTTAATCTTGCCCGATGACCGCGGAGTCAGCCATGTACAAACAACTTATAAACTTAGCCCCCGGTAAAGGTTAGTTTTGCCTTTACCGAAATATTGGGATACCCATCCCTACTGCCCGATCACCCTTGCCTTCAGTTTTAAGTAATGAAAACAAGTCTTTAACATGTTCCTTCTTAAATTAAACTTTTCTAAGTCTGCCTCGTCCCTAGTCGTCTTTGCGCGTAACGCACACGGCGATAGCAGGAGGTGATGGGAAGGGAGAAGAGAGCCAGGAAGTCTCTCTTTTCCTAGCTTTTCTCCTTCCCATCACACCCCGCGCGCCACGAGGTAGACATAGTGAGAGACGTCTGGGGACGAGTCAGTTTCTAAGTTACGGGCAGTTCTGTTTGAATGGGTTCGTCATATGAGTTTAACACTTTACCTTCCGGTCCTGTTGGTCCCGGCCATCCATCATCTCCCTGAGCTCCCTTATCCCCCTTAGAGCCAGTAGCACCAGTACTTCCTTTATCCCCCTTCTCTCCTTCTTCTCCTTTTTGCCCGTGTGCTCCCTTTGCGCCTATAATTCCGCTGTGACCATTCATTCCAGGGACGCCAGAGGGTCCGGGAAACCCAGTTTCTCCTTTATCGCCCATATCTCCCTTGTCACCTGGGGCTCCAGGGAGTCCTCGCTTCCCGGCTACTCCCGGTACTCCGACTTCCCCTTTTTCTCCTTTTAGGCAAAATGTTGTTCCTGGAGCTTGGCACAAAGATTTGATTTCTTCGCGAACTTGTTTTAACGTAATGGCAGATTGAGTGGCACCTGTCACACTACGGCGAACAATCTGATCCCGGTGACGAGATTCCTCTGTAGTTTGAACGAAAAAAAAATTGTTGGTTTTCAGTGTCACGCCATTCAAAACAGATCAAAATCAAAAACGTTCAATAGATAAAGTCCAGAATCTGGGAAATGCAAAAGACCCTTCCCAAGATTCAGGTCAGAGGAATATTTCGTATGCGAGATATCTGAAGAAATGTTTTACCTAAATTTATAGAAATTTGTATGGAAACGCCATGCTGATGCCCATCCCGGCGTGGCACCAACATGCGGACAGAAACTAACAGAAGCTTCTGTTGCCGAGTTTTTCATCAGAACCATGGGGAGGTCAAAAACATTAATTAAAAGTAATACTTTTTCTAATACATGAACGGTGTAGATAGCAAAATTCCCCGAAATAAGTCGCTTTTTGTGTCTTGTGCGAAGCACGTAGACTCTATGAGAGAGCGTAGAAAATTCGTTGAGGTACTTCATAATTCAACCTATGACGTAACAGCCATAATAACCCTATAAGCTAAACATTATTTTACTACTTACATGAAAGGGGACCAAAGCGTTAGCTCAAATATGTTTGAAATGTGTAACAATTTAGGCATGATTGGAATGTGTAACTATATGTGCACTATGTGCAGTAATCGTAAAGATTTTTCGCTTGAGGAGTTTTAGGACACTCGATCAAAATTGAATATAGGAGTTCACACTCATGGTTGCATCATGGGTAATCAGGGCGAGGTGGCTGGAAAATAGAAGATTTGTGGATTAGAATTCAAAGCCCGCTATTTCTTCCTTAATTCATATATTTGATGCTTTCTCTTTGAAAAGGGTAACTTACGAGTTCAAAGAAACAACACACTGAATCTGGAGCGCAAAGACATCCGTGATCAGTTTTTAGAAAACTTCAATTTTTCCATACATTTTCTGTAATTTTGACACTGTTTTCTTACTACTCCGCTATCAAGAGCAACAGGTGATTGTATTTCGGGAATCCATTTTGATTTCATGGCTATCTCATTTCATTCTTATCACTATGTAGATGCAAAACGTATCTGAATTCACTTGAAAACGGCACTTAGACTTTTAGCTATAAAGCCAGTCTGTTGAAAAAGGTATTCAAACATGTGCCGATTTAGTCTCCTGATACAACTTTCAGGAATATCGGAAGAGAACAAATATCGCAGTTTATTGAACATGCAAATAACTATCACTCTACAGGGTGTCCCAAAAGTTCGTTCCTCTACTTTATAAGTCTGTAACGCAGTACAATTGGACTTGATCAGCACATAATTTGAACCAAAGTTGTGACTTTCAATCTAATTTAATATTTCATACTTCTTGTGCCATCTTTTCACTCGAAATTCGATTTGTGTACTTTCGGGCCAAAGGTGCGATGCCCGAATAATTTTCCAGCCATATATTTTTTGCATTTTGTAGCCCGAAATGCTCGAACTCCTAACTTGTTTTGTGTGAATATCCTGAAAGATAAACCCTCTCAACAAAAAAAACACTCAGCTACGTGCGAGCAGAAGCACGCATTTCTACGTACTGGTTTTTCAGTCAAAGAAATTCCTAAAACAATGGAAAAATCCAAATGTTGGGTGGTAACATGGTCATAGAGAAATGAAGGTTTTACAGACAAGAAACGAGGGGGAAGACCGAAAGTCCTGAATAAAACCGCTAAAATAGTTTTAAAGAAGGCCATGTACAAAACACGAAACCCAACGAGCTAGCTCTTACAACAGTTAGCAAGTTAAGTCTGGAGCAGGTTCATGAAAAGCAAAGTTTGGCGACCCCTGAGATGGAAAAAGAACCCTTTACTCCCGGCCGGGGCCGCCCACCGAAATTTTTACGAAAAAATGCCGGCAACAGCAGATTTTCGACTCAGACCTCAAAGGGGCGTGGCATTATAACCACGTGACATTTACTCCGATCGCCAAAAATGTTATGTTATATTGTAGATTGATCTATATGTTATCCATTCTATGTGTAAGACTTACGATAAAAGTAAAGGTGGGGATACTAGAGAGCTTCAAAGTAGGATGGTACCCCCCCAAAAAAAACTGGGTCGAGTCACCTTAATACCGCAACGGCTACAGAATGTGATAAAAAAAAAAAAAAACAACAACAACAACAACAACAAAGGGGGGATGCCGATAGCTGAGCTGAACTTCTGAACACAAGTACTTGATAGAGTAAGAAACACATTTTAGAAATTTCATGTAAAAATAAAGTTTTGATCAAACTTATAGCGCATGAACTTAGAGAAACGGGACACCCTGTAGTAATGTTAATAAAATTTACAGAGCAAATCTCTGAGCAACGGTTTCCTCCTACATACATCAGGGAAAATATCTGTTCGGAAGACGATTTGAGAACTATAATTTTCGGAACATTTGTTGTAAAATTTCTTGCTTGCCTGCCTCTCCTGGGATTTTCGAACATCTACAAAATGGTATAATTTTAAACGGATATTTACCCTAAAAAAGGCCACCTAGAATTTTCGGGAGCCTTTTCCTGGCTAAAATTTTCGAAAAGGTAAGTTTTGATCCCTATAATTTTCAGATCACTAGACTTTCAGCTAGGAAATTCGAACAGATGAAAAGTTTTTAGGGGATAAAAATATGCCAATATTTACCGTTTCAATACTAAAATACGTTCAACAATGCTATGTTAAGTGGTTTTGAACTATATCCTCGTTGGGTGCCCCTGATACATTAAAAACACTTTTTAGGCTATCCAGAGTACTTTTGGACTTCTAGAAATGCATTCTCAGCGGCGCTATAAAATTTGTGTCTGTTCTGTCATCCTAGGGCCGGGGAACTTGAATCACAAGGGTTTCAGTATTATGTTCCCGAAACTTATAGATGCAATTCAACGTATTACAAAAGTGAGGATTTTTCATCACACTTTCGAATCCAACAATTTTAGGTTTCCTTTTTTGTAAGAAAAATAGCCTAATTTGGGCAGTGAAATGTGAAAAATTAAACTTCAATAAATCGTAGGGAATTTATTAGATATGCGTCGAAAATTGTGCATGAATGAAACGATCATTTAGAACTTTTCAGCCGTCCTCAAGCTATAGAAAGGCAATATTTGCTTATCCGTGAAGATATTTTACAGAAAACCGTCGTTGGGTGCCCCTGAATTTGTCCAAAGGGGAACAGTGTCAAAACATGTTAATTCTCAGATCTGGGAACACATTTCAAGCCAGATGGATTATTTTACAATACACACTTTTCATCTTGCCACCTAAGAGTTAGCAGTGTTTGGTCAACATCATATTATAATGCATAGCAGACATGAGTTGCAAATGCCTTTTTTAACCTTTCTTGTGTCAATATGGCCATAAACGACAAATTTCAGTGTGTGACAGCAGAAGCAGACCACCTTTTGTTCGTGTGTCTCAGTGCCGTCAATGAATTCTAGACAGGAGTTCCTGTTCTAGATGAACATTTTTTTCTGCCGCACCAAGCCTTTTAAGGCGTATTGCAATTGTGCGAGTCAGCTTTTTCTTTTAACAGCTGGCTAGACTCGAGCACATGCAGGTACTCGCTCAAACTCACAAGTGCGAGGGTTTTCACGTAAAGCTTGTTTGGATTCTAGCGAGCTTAAAGCGCCTTAGAGCCTCTAGATTTCAATTTTTTTTTGGGGGGGGGGGGGGAGGGGAATGCCCCGAGACCCCCCGGCGCGAGTTTTCACGCACAGCCCCCCCCCCCCCCCCCCAGTTGAAAGTGAGCTCCGCCGTCCCTGCTCATGAAACTGACAGGTGACTCCCTTTCTTGTGGACCCTTGTCGAAATGAGTTTTATTTGCACGAGAAGTTTCCATATCAAAGGCTGAGCACTTAGACCTCGTCTTGATACAGAGGCCCGGAGGAACTCGGAAATAGCCTATTCATAAGTCTCAGCTAAACGATAAAATCCATGCGCGCATTTTATCAAATTATTTATTGCGAATAAAACTATAGTTTTACAGGTAATATTCAACCTACCGTGTTTTGAGTTGTCTGAAGATTTAACTTCATTCAGCAAAGCTGCATCAATTTGTTGAAACTTCAGCTCTATTCTTACCAGTAATGCAACCGTTGAGAAAATCGAAACAACAAGCAAAATGCAGAAACACAGGAAAACTTTGTGGCCGATAGTATATTTATCCCACGTGGTAGCCTTCGACTCTTTTTCGCCAACATCCGCCATAGTTCAAAGCGTTCTTGAAGGCAATTAATGAAAGCCGCAAACTCCTCACTCTTGCCTTCTGCGACACTTTCTGTGTTTTTAGACTCTTTTTATGCTCACAGTAACGTGATACGTTTTCCTAAAAATTTATCCCTTGACCGGAAGATAGTGTCAAAATCAATAATAACGATACTTTGCATCGGATGTTCCTTGGCACATCCGTCCTTCTTTGCCCAGCTCACGTACATTTTTCAAACCGTTGTTATCAGTGTTAGGAATGACGATACCTTTTCAAGTTTATTTTATCAACTGAACCGGGTCAAGAACTATTAATGACTTAATTGATAAGACATATTGATTTTCCGTCTAGAACAACCTAAGTGAGTAGCCACTATCTTGGCCTGCAGGGTTCTCATTAATTTTTAAAGTCGACAGCTAGGATGTAAAAGTAGGCGGCTTGCCAACTGAGTTTTTTAGGCAATTTTAGGGTTTTACTCTCTCTATTTACCCTATTTCCCCCAAAAGAAGACGGCTCAAACCTCCAAGTAGCCAGTTTTTTAGCCTGCTGCCAGCACTTATACCAAAATCGTCAATTTCCACCTCTTAGCGAGACAATGAGCCTCTTGTCATTATCATACGGTATTTTCACCCTGGGAATTTCAATTGATAAAATATCAGCAAGTCCACAGCAACAAACCAATGAGTGGTGCCAGATCTCCTAGTTGTAGACTTGGATCAGTACAATCAAACCGAAATATTGGGCAATTTGCTTAAATGTATTTTTTTTGTTTATTCTTTTGTTTACTTCTTCATCGCCTTGCCGTAAGGATCAGTTTGCCGTTTCGTATTTTTCTACAATTTCAATTGACCCTGAATTGGCCCCAAAAGCCGATCATTGGATTAGAGTCGTGGGTGTAAGTCGTGGGTGTAAATCGCACGATTCATGGAGAGCAGAACCTAGGACACACCTTTGTTCATTTTGGCCAAAAACCAACAAATATAATGGTTGGAAAGTGGGGGCAAAAATGTGGGTTGAAATAAGCGATTAATGTCGAGACACCATTGATTAGTAGGCGTGAGGTGTGAAACAACAGATGGCTGGAACAATTTATGAGCCAAAATTAACAGAAAAAATCTCGACGGATTCACGTATATCCTTGAACGACTATTTCATTTTTAAGAAGAAAGATTGTTCAGGTCACACTGTAAACAGGAAAAATGACAAAGCCCTTGAAACATAATCGATCTCGGGGCAAAGCATTCTCGTATAAAACCTTTTTTGAGTACCCCCCCCCCCCCCCCCCCCCCCGCCCCGGCTGAACACTTCCTGTTTACCAGTGATTTTTAAACCTGCATCTTCTGGGGTCATATTGTCACTAATAGCACATATCTCCTCCACTTAATTTGACGCGTTTAAAAGGGAAATGATTTGAAAGGAGCAAGGTAGTGAATGTACCGTGGCTCATAAGGACAAAACACTTGCCAGAATCCAAAACACGTTCCAGAATCCAAAAACACTTCCCAGGATCCAAAACACTTCCCAGAGTCCAAACACACTTCCCAGAATCCAAAACAGGTCGCAGAATCCAGGGACGAGTTTTGTCCCTACGAACCACCGCACGAGTGACTTTGTCATTTTTTTTTTCTTCACGTACCTCTTTCTTTCTAAAAAATAGCAATCCATCATAAGTTGCAGTATACATATCATATTTTTTTCTTCTAAGTGCAGATTGTGCAAAGATGCACCAGAAAGGCACTGGACGCGTTCCGGAGTTTAACGATCCTTTAACGCGTGTCTTTAGCTTTTCATTTAAGAGAGCTGATACTTGATACTGTGTGGCACGAAATTTTTTGTGGGTTCTAATTTTTGCAATTTTTTACAGCGATCCGCAAAAATAAGTTCCCGCAGATAAAAATTACCGCAAACATTTTCTCGCAAAGTTACTCCAGATCAAATGTTCTCTAACTTCAATTCGCTGCACAAAAATACAGGACTAAGAAATCGTGTCTGTTCAATTACAACTTGTTGAAATACTGGTTTTACATATGGTACGCACACCGTAGTATTCTTTGAAGACCTTTGAAAATGTGGTATTTCTATTGCACGTACTCAATAAAAACGAAAATATTATCAATGCTGGGTACTAGGTACAATTTGAAAATCGCAAAAATTAATTGCCAGCAAGAAAAACCAATCTGTCCCAATCGCAAAAATTAGTTCGCGCAAAGATTTCGTGCCACACGATACGTCTACACGTCCTCAGGGGGTATTTTATATCTTCTGCCAAAAAAAAAAAAGACAATATGGAGGGGGCGAAAGAGACAATACTATAATCTGTTATCTGTTAATCTGTTATCGTCAATTGATAGAGAGCAGAATTTTACAGCATATCATGTTGCTTTTATCCAAGGGGTTTGTTGATCCTCGCTTTGTGTTAGATCCGGGGGTACTCGACCAAAATTTGGGTATAGGTGAGCCGCTGAAGGTTTGAAACCCTGACCCTGTCAGGAGCCGATTTCTGTTTAGGACAAAAAAATCCTAAAATACATACCCTGTTTAGGACAATACCCTCAATTTTGTTACCCTGGTTAGGGCAAAGGATTTCTTGTTTTAGGCCGTTTGTTGGTTATTGCAATAAAGCAAATTCAAGTTGTAGTCCTTGCTTTTGTATACTTGGAGTACAAACAAATTTGCATCCTGATTAGGATAGACGCGCGCGGAATTGTATACCCTGTTTTAGAACAGAGAGGTCCAAAACCACATCCTGTCCGGGGCACATCTCCATATCCCCCTATAGACCATATAAGGGAGTTCCTCCCCCCCCCTCTCTCACCAGTAGTTAGATTAGTTTGTCGTCGTTGCACAGTATTGAATGAATGAATAAAGTTGAATAAGTTGTATCGAATATGCACTTAAGCCTTTTTCAGTAATAATTTGCCGAAAGCGCAAGGGCTGGAACGTGAAGCTTATTTGGAAAAGCTACTAAAAAAGGGATGTATATACAGAGAATGAAAGCCACATGCAAGCATGTAAGTTAGGATAGGCTGACACTCACTAAATAAGTCCCGGGGGTGGGGGCACTCTAGGGAAGTCTGGGTAAAGGTGTGGCCCCGAGGCCTTCAAACCCCGACCCTGTTTAAGACAGGAGACGCTACTTTCTGACCCTGAATTGTTTTGTTTTACATACAGAATTAAGTAATTTTTCACACTAAAATCGTGGAAATAGATGTATTTAGGAAAAAATTATCGGTATTGCAAATGTAGACCGCTCATCACAAGTCTTAACACTCTTTGAAAGGCTTCTAGTCCAAAAGACACCCTGATTAAGACGCTTAATGGTGAAATTGTACACCCTGTTTAATACTCAAGACCTTGAAAACCATACCCTGTTCAGCGGAACCTACCTGTATAGGCCAAAGAAGGGAGTGCCCCCCCGGGAAATTAGTAAATAAATGAATAACGAAGATGTTCAGCCCTAAATTGATCTGGAGGCGAGCGTTGTTCTCAAGAATTGACAGTGCTCTTTATACATTTTGGCAGGATCAACTTTCGTCGATGGGTGTTGCCTATTGGTAACTGCATGATACTCCTAACCGGAGTTTGAGATATCGCGGACCTTTCTGTAGTCTGCTTGCGCTTCACAGCGGTTCTGCGTCGCGTGACGAAACAAAGAACGGCCTTTTAGGAAGGCATTGCCGGTGTACTACTAAAGCCGAGAAGGTTCTTCGCAAGTCGGAAGTCGGAAGTTGGAAGTTGGAAGTCGGAAGTCGTAAGACCCTCCTCGGTTTTCGTAGTGTACGGCCACCCCCTTCTCTCAGGAAAAGTCGGAATTTTTTCTGAGGGGAGGGCCGGGCGGCTCTCCATGCTAGCAAGAACGGGCGCATCACTAAATTGAAAATTGCCGGTTGATTTGTTGTTTACAACGCCACTTAGTACATCTAAAGCCTGTTTTCTATATGATCGTCCGGATCGCCCCAGTCTTTTCAAAAAAATTCGGGACGATACAAACGACTGGGACGATTGGTAGTTTCCATATATGATCGTCTCGATCGCCTCAAAGGCAAGTGACACGGGATCGTAGCGATGTCTCTATGTGAAACAATAGAATTTTTGCGCGTGTTTCGCAAACAGGCCAACCATAAGGATGATTTTTATTCGAAGTGCGAACATCGTGCCTTGCTATCTAATTTTTCTCTCGATTTGGCGGCGTCGAGAAGCTAGAAGAGTTCACGTCGAGAACTTGACAGACTTTCTCTAATTTTGAATAGCGCCATACGCGGTGCGAACATTTTTGTATTGTTTTTGACGACTTGAGCGCCATCCAGTCAGAATTTATTCTCGATGACTGGAATAAAAGTTGTGATTTCTGGGATAGCCTTCCTTCGTTCGTCCCGATCGTCTCAGTCGTCTGAGAGCGCTTCCATATGATCGCTTCAAAATGACGATCGTCCCGATCGTCCTGATAGAACTCAACTCTATCCAAGCGATCAAGGTCGTCTCAGTCGCCCGGATCGTTTGCTGTCGTTCGGGTAGCGTTTCCATAAGGGCCATATGGAAACCAGGCTTTCGGGATGGAAATGTATTTGAGCCACTGTAATACGACATCCTAGTATCCTTAGAAATGCTTAATATATTTATTTATTTGTTTTGCTTTTTGACGAGCATTCCCCGTCAAAAGTGAGCTTACGCAACATGCAAAGAAGACGGCAAAACATTTGTGTTGACAAACGTGACAGGGCTATTACTCGCCAGTTTTGTCGTGATCTTCACCCAACAATACTAACCAATACTGTGTTATGTTTTTTTTTTTCAAAAAGATCTTTTTTAAAGGAAGAATAAGTTTGGCGGAATGTGTTTTGTTTTGTTTTTTTGTTTTAAATTAATTATTACGCTTGTGCCCCAAAGTTTGCCGTCTTGTTTCCCCCGCCGCCCTTCTACGTAAGTTATGATAGGAGGGTAACAAATGGGCCACCCGTCAGCCGTAAAACAGCCAAAAGATTAAAGGGAGGGTGGAGGGGGGGGGGGATTTCAGTAGCCGTATATTAAGTCGGTATTGCTTGTTACGACCATGTCTTGTCGAGCTCGTGGCTCCCGGAAAGGTTTTGAGTGGTTTAAGCAGATGGAAACACTTGAACGTCTTTAAAGTAATCGATTTATCTTCTCTAGAAAACTGTCAACCGAAAATGCTTCAACCTCACCCGCTGAGCCTCATATTAAAAAGGTTTCTTTTAAAAGGTTAGTAACAGGGGAGGTGAGGGGAGGGGGTGTTGAGGGCAATAATCAGAGCTCGTCCGATGCTCGCGTTCAGAGACTTTCATTTAAACCACAAATATGTCGTTCTCTTGCTCATGTTTAAAGTAGGTTGGAAAAGTTTACAGCACTTATTGCTCACAGTTGAGACCTTCCTCTGACGAACACACGGTCAAACTTGAAAATGATTACGCGTTTCATCAAGTACTGCCTAGTGCTTTCATCTGTTTTCTCGGTGTTTGGAACCTCTGATGAAGCACGCGTCGCCTGAGCTTTTTATGACGTTTTTTTCAAATGAAACAAAAAAAATTATGATGCAGGTTTTTGATCTCAGATGAAAATCATGTGGTGTTTTATTAGGTATCAAGATTCATCCACCAAACCCAACTGGTCGTTATTTACTGGCTTTTGACTACATGAATAATTAACGAGTTTGAGAAGCAGTTGATCCAACCAACCGACCTTATCTACTGTAGATTCAATCTACAATAAACAACACCATTATCCTGATCAGCAGCCCATATCCACTTTGCTGTCGCCTCAATACCACTTATCATCATTCCCCATGGAGAATCAGCTGAATTAATTCCAAACACTCTTGCGGAAGGCCAATTCTGGTCATCAAAATCCGGGGAATTCCATCCGGGATACAGAACACCGGTGCACTTCCAGCTTTCATTGGTTAGCAGACCATTGGTAGTGGAGCCAAGTATTCCAAATCCTCCTCCAACGTCCGCTCCTACAACGGAAATAACTCGAGGGTTTCCTATTATAGTGTAGGTAAAGGAAGCCCCCCAGTTACTATTGTCGTTTCCTAGACTTGTATCATCAGCAAACAGTTCCATTGCATTGTCACAGGTAAATGTGGCGTAAAATACTGAAGAAAAAGAAAAGCATCTCTATCAGGGTCATTATATGCACGTGGTTTTCAGCACTATTTTATCGTGCGATTTTTAGACTATTCACTTTTTCTCAGCAAGATCGTCAAGATCGAAGATTTTGCTTCACGGGCGGCCATCTTACATATGTCCCGCCCCTCGGTAAATTTTTCTTTTTTTACATAAATGAAACCAAAATGACCGTCGGCCGATCTTACCAAAAATAGGGGACTGCGAGCAGTCTATGCGTTTTTCTGTGGGAAATTTTTACAATCGGCACTTTATCACTGCAAACTCACCATTACTGCATTTACAGATTTGACCGATTAAATTTTGTTGCGATTTGCTGGAAGATAACTGTTTGACGAGTTTCTTTGATTGTCAATAAATCTATAGGTACACAACACAGATTCCTCCCAGGTATCAGCTTCTTTTTAATAACTTTCTACTTGCTTTACTCTTAGAACAAGTGTTACCATTTATAATAACAGACCTTTTGCATATTACTGTTTATAGTTTTGGATTTTGAAGAAATAAAATTGGATCGAGACGAAAAAAATTATTTGGCCACTTTTTACGAGTGAAATGGTTAATACGTTTATTTTTTCTTTTTTTGAAAATTAGGTCAATGAGCTCCTGTCTATGCCATTTCACTAGCAATGTTGTTTGGATGCTCAGAACTCGAAAAGAAAGAGTCCAAATTCATAACCAGATATCAAGTGATGTACAACACTTTAGAGCAAAATTGTACCTGGAAAGCAAGTCTCAGAGACTAAGTCGTAACCAAAGTTACAAGAACACTTAAACGATCCAATAGTGTTGACACAAATGGATGAACCAGTGACGCAGCCATGGCTTCCAATGTCACATTCGTCAATGTCTGTATGTAATTAATAACACAGCAAAAGCATAAAACTAGGTGCTTTGCATTCACTTAGGCTGCGTGCAAACGGACGCAACATTGTTGGATGTTACATCTTGCGTCCGTTTGCACACCCTGTTGCATGTTGTTGGATGTTGTTGCGCAAAGTTTGAAACCGGTCAAACTTTTCAGCCAATAACTCTTCCATTTAAGAGACTTATGGGGATGTGCCGCTCGATGGGGTCGCATTTTCATGACTTGATTGACATTAATGGGGCTGCACTTTCGATTGAGTTACTAGAATGGGGTCGCACATTTTCGGATTTTTGGGATGGGAAGGGTTTTCATATTTACGGTTAGCAAACGCACCAGAATGTTTGTACTATAGGTAAAAAGGAAAGTGTTCTTAATTCAATTTAAAAAATGAGTGCATTTTAGGATGACCTATTTAAAGGATTGATAAGGTAGATAATTAATTAGAAATTAGGGTCCCCAAAATTACATTTGCTCAAAACTGACTAAAATGGGGTCTATAGTTTGTAACAGAATAGACTTAAATGGGGTAGGGGCGCTGAGAGGCCAGCGGCACATACCCAGCAAGATGGGGGGGGGGGGGGGAGGGGGGGGATACCAATGTTCTTCTGCCAACTTGGACGTTGAAACTGACAGAGAGTTGGGGCGGGCCGCCAAATATAGGCGTAGCCTGTGTTGAGATAGCCTAATACACAACCTGTATACATATGCAGTAAATATACAGTACACTTATATACAGTTCATATACAGTATAGCCATGCATGAAAAGACCTCCCTTATAGACTGATTATTTCTTGTTCTTACCCTTGCAGTGCTCGCCGTCTCCAGTAAAACCAGTTGAACAAGAGCAATAAAAAGAACCCTGGGTATTGGTGCAGTTTGCATTGGTGTCACACAACTGGTCTGCCGCAGTGCATTCGTTAATATCTGGACAAGGAAGAAAACTAGTAAACTGCGCATTCCTATCAGAAAATTTATGGAATATTATTTTCAAACCGACTAAAACGTAAACTCAGCCAAGGTGTCCATCAAATTAAAATCGATGCTAAAGGCAGAATAGCTTCCAGTTAAGTTAGTTATATCAGTGCCCTTGTGCATTTCTAGTAGGATCTTAGCACTTGACTGTTTATAAACATTCAGGTCACATTCTCCTCAAGTTCAATAAAGCCCCCCCCCACTTTCATCGTCCACCTTTATCTTGTCTACTAAAGATTTTCACCCTTTCCGGACAAGAGAACGCATACCTGCCAATATTGATGTTCCCTTCGAGGCTGAAGTTTAAAATGTCTAAGAACGTAAAACGCCGACGCCGTGTAATTCACATATGTAACTTTATTCTTATTACTACCTTCTGTGCCCATGTCACAGTGAGCACGAATAGTCTTCAAAAGTTTAATCGAATCAAACCAGTATTTGCCGCTGACCGCTTGCTCTCCTTCACTTGCCTTGATCTCTTTGCAAGACTCGGCGGGTAACTCGGGAATAGAACCCAGGGGAACTAATGAACAAACACAAACTCAAACTTATGGCTGTGTGTAAAAAAATTTGCAGACGAAAAAAGGGGGAAAGGAAAGAAATAAAAGAAGAAGAAGAAACAATTAAATGAAAACTATATATTGTTATAATTATTTAGTTGTCTATTCTGGCGTGGTCCTTGTAGGGGTCAAAAAATCATTTGAACCACGCCCAGATTGTTTTCTTTTAGGGTTTTTATATTATATAAAATAGTCATTGTTTTTGCCAATAAGCTTTTGAAATTATCAATTATGTGCTTTTAAGGTTTCAAGGTAAGGTAAAGTTTGCATACGCCCCAAGTGGCCCATCACGCCAGATCCTTTACGTTTTCGTGGCGTGAAGCATGTTGGATGATGTGTGTTCGGTTTTTGTTGAAATCCTTTAGGATCGTAGCGATTAAACATTAAAAAACAGAATTTAACAACAATAATTACGTTTGAAAACATTTTCCGCCCAACTTTAGCTAAGAAGATCTTTTTGTAAACGACTGGAACACATTAATGGTAAGTGAAGACAACGACAAAACACGCAATTAATAAGTGACATTGCTATTTACAAGTGAACGTGTGAAATAAAAGAATCCTTTGCTACAAAACCAATGCGCCCCTAGTTGATCCATTAATAGCAATAGATGAAATAACCTTGAGTATTCTGAACACTATATCTCTGTCATGTTTGTCGCACAGAAAAGTTTTGCAAATTTAACCCCCTCCTTTCTGCCGTCCTGTTACGCAAGCTGAATATTGTTGTTGCTTGTACTTAACCTGACTTACCTCTATTCGTGACTAACCCCACGTAATATCTTTTGAAGTTCTGCACAAAATTCTTGGGTGCTGCTTCCCTCGTACGGTTGTTTAGTTCACATATATCCTGGTTGATGACATAATTGAAGCTTTGACACCTGACATCTTCTTTACATAGCATTAAGCACTCAAGAGAGCTTGGTGTCTTCATTTCTTTGAAGATGTGTTGACGCAACATCATGTTCTTTATGGAGTATTCGCCATCAAAACAAGTCCCGCTTACTTCACAAAGCATTCCCCAAAAAAGTACCAGAACTGTATTGATTGTTACTTTTCTTGAATACATTGGCCTGAATATCCCGGCGATTGGCCTAAAACATTGCTGTATGAGTGCTGCACGTCTTCAATTATTTTACAAAACGGCTAGAGGTGGTATACCGTTTACACCAACCAACTGAGTGGAAATCTTGTGCATATACATAACACTATAAAATATGAAGTGGTGGGAGAACGATCGGCGCTGCAAACCAAAATAAGGAGAAAAATTGCATCACCTCAAGTCACAACCCATATTTTCTGAAGCTTCGCTAACGGAACCGCGCGAATCATTTGATAATTTCTATCCGGAATTTTCGTCTTTCCCACTTAAATGGTTAGTACCCTGGTTTACCCTGGATTCTTAAGAAATCCGGATAATTTTGGCATCGGATTCATTTTGTTGTTTACTACAAGCTGATGCGTAAATCCGCAATTTGCTCACGCCTCTCTCAATAGTCTGAAGTCCACAGTGTACATGTCCGATTACTGTTCAATCTGCCGACGAATACGGGAACTTTTCCGCCTACAATCGTACCAGTTTGCGATTAAATCAAACTTCTGGGTAACTGTTCCAGCATGAAGTCTCCCAATTTATTTAACGCCTGCAAAACTGAACCCCTAGATGAAACACATTCGCTAACATTTATAAACCCAGCGATCCCCTCTAGGACATTATGGTTAAGTATGTAATATCAGTATTTAATTAAGCTAGTGTGTGCTTTAAAACGAAGCAAAATGAAAGGCCATGATGAATACAAACCGGGAAAAATACGTGAAATACTAACTCAAACTGTATTTATTCATGCCGGAGGGCTTTCGTTAACACATACATGTAAGAACGGGGATTTTGGAACGGTTTTGCAGAGCGCAGCTACGCGGTGCTAATCTTGAAAGTGGATCGTAACCTAGGTTTCGGTGCCTCTCTTCCTGGCGGGGCGAACAGGTGTTTATACCGGCACGCACCATTTTTCAATCATGTGGACATAAGTTTTCTATCTTTTGCCTAATATTGCTCAGTCCTGTTCTCGGTGGGCCCTTTATTCCTCTTACTAGTTTTAGAAAATTTTGGCAGGTCTATCGTCATTTTAGTTGCCGTCTTTAATAATTACTTCTTTGTCATCAAGGTTAATGACAAACGAAACACAAACAAACAAACAATAAGGAAATTTGAACGACAAATAAAAAATGCTGCCAATTTTATCCCTTTAGCTTTGAAATCTCTTAAAATTATGATACTGACATAAGTAGACCGACCATTCTTCTTCTTCTTCTTCTTTCAAAAAAGGGGCCTTTCCAATAAGCTTGACTAATAGGTAGCTTTTACTTCACAGGTACTTTAACAGGGATTTGTTTTGCACACCGGTACTAAATTTGCCAAAATATTTAACAAGATTCCAACCAAATTCGATGTAAGTTTACTGATGATGTGGTGTGCATATCCCAGTTGATCACTTGGACTTTCTCAGGCTTCTCCAGAGCCATTTTCCATCTATTATGCTCGATTCTTTAATTTTGTGACGGTATCGGGTCTATATTTTTTCAGCATTTATATACTCTAGTTTCCAATAAAAGTAAAACTTTTTCACACAAGAATCAAACATACGTATTCTGTAAAGTATACGTAATCTTAACATACCTGATTCTCTGTGTTATGAATTTAACACACGCGTGTTTGCGAACTTCAAAAACAATTTCTTGAGTTTTCTGTATTTTTACACACTGATTACAGACAACAGTGTTTAAATATAACTGATAAAATGTTAATGTATTCCTGCCATGAATTCTACCTCTTGCTAAGTTTATTGAAGAAAGAGGCGTAAAATAGAAAGACGAGGTATAAATTGTTTTCCAAGTAAATACAATATGGAAACGTTTTGCCTAAGCTTATTCATATTCTGTCCAGTTTAATTCACATTTAATATTTTTCTAGACTTTCGATTAAAAATAGGCCGAGTGGAGTTTATGTTTATGCTCATTCCTAATTCTTACAGAGAACGATTTATTTGTCAGTTAATTTGAAAACTACGAGATGAAGCTCAAATCAATTTCATCTCGTGTTGAACAAGATTTTGTTTCTATTCAAGAGTTTTAATAGAGCCAAGAAATAAAGAAAGGAATCAATCTTGATTCTTGTTACAATAGCAAATATTGCAGTTACATATATCGTGTTTTGATTCATTCATTCCGTTTTAGGGATTCGCGCGACATCGAACTCGCCTGCCGTGCGTGTATTTGAGTGGTCAACGTGCGTTATATATCTTAAGTTTAAACCAACAAAGATCAATGTGGGTCACTTTACATTATTTGATATGGAATAGAAATATCCTTTGATATCCTTTGATAGAGCAATTTTCGTTTCATCTGACCTAGAGCGAAACTTTCATGGTAGGTTATAACCACATATAGTCTAACATCCCGTAACCGACCACCCAAAATGCTAAGACTGCTCGGAGAGGTCGCTTACGGGAGGTGGTCGTTTACAAGAATCAAACCAGGCACATCTACTTTATGGAAGGTAATTTATTGCACGCAATGTCTAAGTTAGGATATGTGTAGTTCCATGTTGTCACTAAAGTTCTTCGTCTATAACATAGTGCACACAGCGAAAATAGAGATCAAAGACTGAGTCGAGTGGTCGCTACCCTACGAGCAGAGGCTACATATTCTCGATATAAGCTGGCGTGCGAAAAGTAGCCTCTGCCGACAACCCTTCAATTTTCTATCGTGCGTGCGCAAAAATCGTCACGCGATTCGCTAGCAACTGGTTCTTCAAATCTGCGTGAGTTTCGCGGGAATCAAACTTGCGAAAACTACCTGCGAACTACTCTCCTCGAGCTTTTGTTTTGTTTTTCTGCCTCGCCCCCTCTGGTTTTAAGTATTTTAGTCGCAAAATTTCCACGGATCGTCTTTTTTAGGAAAGTATTTTTATGTTATCAACTGTAGTAAGTTCTGTCTGTTTTGCGGGGAGCACATTTTTCCGGCGTTAATATTACCTATAGTAATAGTTGTGCTCAAAGTGAAAAATGAAATTCGCCGACAACGCTACGCAGAAGTAATGCTTGATTTAAATTGGATGCTGTAGTCTCACGATTGTGTTTTAAACTAATGTTATGAATGAACATAGACAAAACAGTAGTCAAAAAAATTATTTATCGAAAAATTTTATTCGAAAACCCATAATTTTATTCTTAAAAGCAATTCGCGTAATACTAACTGGATCGTGGATCATTTCACGCAAGTAAAAGCTGCCGAAGACATCAAATGTCAACGCCAAAATCCGTCTCAAGTCGTATAAAACATCTACGAAACAACTATAAATACTTAAATTTCTTGACCATTAATGTGCAAGTTGTACCTGAAAATTCTTTAAAAATTTGGCCGCTTTGGTTTCTTTTCAGAACAGGACAAGTGTTCCACCGTGAAGAAGCCAACCAGGTTGAAGTCCTTGTCGTCCTTGAGGGCGAATCAGTGTTCAGCTGAAAGCTTTTTTTCTGCTTTTTCCACTAAAAGAAAACTGATCGATGATTCTTTTGAACATTCCGGTTCCCATCTGTGTCTTAAACAGTGCATTTAGTCTTGCTTTGAGAGGTGACACAACAAAAATCACCGCAGTATCCATTTTCTTTTCCTGGCAAACAAGAACTACCATATGATAAATTAACGATCTTTACACGGACCCGTACGAAGCACCGGCAGTAGCTTGTTTTGGTATTCCGACGGCTTCACTGAAAATACAGAGCTTATTCAAGTTGTTGACGACGCTCTTTTAAATACATAAACAGGGATTTTTGAAATTGTTTTGAACTTTTCCTGTTGCTACGTTTGAGCTGCGTTGATCCGCGTTCGTATGCGAGAATTTGGCGGGAAGGGATGCATGAAGGCCCAATAATGGTCAGCGTTCATTCGCTGACGCAAGACTCACGCAATGCTCTAAACCGGTTTAAATTTATTCGTCCAGATTTCTGGACGGATTTGAACGGTCGTCGGCAGAGGCTACTTTTCGCACGCCAGCTCATACCGCGAAAATGTAGCCTCTGCTCGCAGGGTAAGTGGTCGCTTACAAGAGGTTAAAAACAATGGAAAATCATTAATTGTCAGGCCCAAAATGTGGTCGCGATCACTTACAGGAGGTGGTCGTTTACTAGAGGTTCCAACTGTAAGGTTTTGATTGGGAAAAGTTTGGTGTTTTTGGCGGTCGTTTATGAGAGGTGGTCGCTTACGAGAGGTCGTCGCACATGGAGGTTCGACTGTATTACGCGGTAAAGCTACTTCATAATTCTGATTCGAAGCTCAGTTTTTAAAGTAACTTTTAAACTACAGTGGAACCCCGTTAATGCGACCACCGTTGGGCCATAAAATCCTGGTCTTAATAACGAGGTGGTCGCATTAACGGGGTCTTCAAAATAATAAAATGACTCAATGGTTTTTACGTTTGGTTTGAAAGAATATGGCCGTAATAACGAGGTGGTCTTATAAACGGGGTGGTCGTAAGGCGGGGTTCCACTGTACGTTAAACCAGTATCAGAAAAGTGAAAGGGCTGTGATACGGAGCCTTTAACGGTTTTTTGTCCTACACATTCTCCTTATGTAAAGACCCTAAGTGTTCAAGTGTGGCCCGGCCGGTGTTGGAAGCCGCGACGTCCGCTCAGCCGCCTGCGCTTAGCCAGGTGGCGGTTTTAAGTAATGAGATTGGCGATAGCAGCGTTTACAGCCGGCTTCAGGTGTTCAGATTTAAATTGTGGGGACACCACAGAGATGTGACAATGGCGGGAAAAAAAGAGGGTTACTCGCACTCTGACTAAGTTCCCCACTTCAATATCTGAACACCGGCCTGCAACAGGCTGGCAGGTTTTAAAAAGACGTTGGTGTTAATCACCCGATTCACGGAAAGCAGAACTTCTGCTCACACTTGCTATGGACCGTTGTTTATTTTGGCCAAAAAATAAACGCATAAAATGTTAGGAAGTGCGCTAATGTGGAAATGTGGTTTGGAAGATGCAATTGATGTTCAGAACCAGCGTTTTAGTGGTTGATAAGTAGGTGTGTAGCTATGAGGAAATGGTGGATGGATGGGCGTAACTGACGACTCTTTTAGGTCCAGTGTGTCAACAGAGGAAATCACGACTGAATCATGAACGTGGAAATCGCACTATAATACAGCTTTTATTTGAATGAAGAACATATGCTGAGGTTCAATGAAAACAGGAAAAGTGACAATAAACGCTCTTAAAGCATGACTGCAAGTTTGTTGATATGTAAAGACCAACGCTATCAAGTTTA
This sequence comes from Porites lutea, assembly GCF_958299795.1. Classification (NCBI taxonomy): domain Eukaryota; kingdom Metazoa; phylum Cnidaria; class Anthozoa; order Scleractinia; family Poritidae; genus Porites; species Porites lutea. The sequence continues at coordinate 17,663,743 of NC_133208.1, read as the reverse complement.
TGACTGGCCAGAAATCTTACAATTCTCTTGTTTTCGCTGATCACTTGGTAATACTAACTAAAAATATTTTTAAAAAGTGGACCTCGACATAACGAAGGGCCAAGGGACTGGCAAAATTTGTTGACTATACCGAGGTTTCGATATATCGAGGTTCTTTTTCGTATATTTTACTATTAACTGGGGTAAAGAAAATCGTTCGGTATACCGAGAACTTCGTTATATTGAGGTTCGTTATATCGAGGTTCAACTATAATACTTTAAAGAGGTTAGAGAAAGGGATTTTGTAGAAATTTTACACAATTTTCTGACTTCCAGGCGAGTAGAAGTAAAAAATGGAAGAAGTTCAAAAAAGGGAGTGTTCCCAACGGGTATTATAGCAGCTAAAGAAGGTAGGTTCTATACCTATCTCCAGGAGAGGAACTAACCGACCTGATCTACCGCAGATTCAACCTACAATAAACAACACCATTATTGTGATCAGCAGCCCATATCCACTTTGCTGTCGCCTCAATACCACTTATCATCTTTCCCCATGGAGAATCAGCTGAATTAACTCCAAACACTCTTGCGGAAGGCCAATTCTGGTCATCAAAATCCGGGGAATTCCATCCGGGATACAGAACACCGGTGCACTTCCAGCTTTCATTGGTTAACAGGCCATTGGTAGTGGAGCCAAGTATTCCAAATCCTCCTCCAACGTCCGTTCCTATCACGGAAAGAACTCGAGTGTTTCCCGGTACATTGCCGTAGGTAAAGGATACATGCCAATCATTGTTGTCGTTTCCTAGACTTGTATCATCAGCAAACAGTTCCATTGAATCGTCACAAGTAAACGTGGCCTTAAATGCTGCAAAAAAAAAAAAAAATGATAGCATCTCTCTCAAGGCCAGTTCACAAGTGCCTTTTTCGCACAACTCCTGGTGCGACTTTAAGATGAGATTTGTAACATGGCGCGTGTAAAATAGCAGCGACTTTGGAGCGATTAAGTTACCGTTTATAGGTGTTAATCCGCTTTTAATTTTGTTGTGATTTGGGGTTTGAGTTTTTGGTGAGCTTTTCTTGTTTTTCGCAAATATACAATGATGGACAAAAGTTCAGACATGGATGTATCTATCCCTCCCCTCCCACTGTGTAACCCCACCCACTCCCCCAAACCAGTGTTGTATTCTAACCCGTAAGACTTCGCTTCACGTACAAACATTGATTTGGGGGTGGTGGTCGTGTGTGTGTGTGTGTGTGTGGGGGGGGGGGGGGAGGGGGATGGTTACGGCGTTTAAACAGAATTGCACAATAAATGAATGAAATTTATGATGAAAGCACGAGTTTTAGACAAGTGTGCCAACTACTTTCTCACAGATTGTATATTCCGCAACAATTGAATTAAGAGTTGCAAGAGAATGAAAAAAAGTTTTTTTAAAAACGGCTGTGCAAAGTTTGTGGATGAAACCTTGTGCTGTGATCATCCGATTGAAACCGCCCCAGCGGTACTTTTACGTCGTAATAACGATTTGGTATGTAGTTCTAACTTTGGTCTGCGTCAATGACTCCCTGTGGCGTGACCATTTAAAGGAAACGTCTTTAGCAGACGTTTATTTAAATTTTGGTATTTTTAAAGGATTTTTTAGCCTTTAACTGAATTTTTTTCGTAAAATGTTCATCTTCTTATTGAGAATTTGCTCTGTATGCTCCAGTTTGCGCCATTCGGCAAACATAACATGGAAGGAAATAATCTTAATTTAAAACCATTGACTCATGTTTAATGCTTCAGAGTTCTTTTAAGGTATCATCCACCCTCAAGTACCCTCCTCGCGTTCATCGGCGCTACCGCTTTCGCTTTTAACAAACACCCCCATAAACCGTACATTTTCTGAAAGCTTAATAGTTCCAGATTATTGCTTATTTCTTTTAAAAAATCAAAATATTAACGCGATTTAGAAATTAGAAGCTTTTTGTGAAAGCGGGTGTCACTTTAAATTTAAGTCCAGTCCAGCCAAAAATTCACGGAAGAAGCCAATTAAGAACGCATTCGCTTCTTAACACGATTGACTAAAAAACCGTGTCTCAGATTTTTGTCAAATGCGTTTGTTCTGTTGTTATAAGCAGGTGAAGTTGGGGATAGCAAATAATTAGCACTACCTGTGAAAAAAATACTCTAACTCGAAAACGAAAAAAGAAATCAAAATTCGCAGACACGGTTTTTTAGAAAAACTATCTGACAGTAAGTTGGCCCAATTTCAGCCAAATTGGTTCACGGGTTGCCGACTTGGAGTTTAAAACGTACCCTCAACTTGCCCTGATTTTCATTTTGAGAAAACAGTGGAAAAAGATTTTTGGCGGCGTATTACCCGTGATGAGATTATAACAGATTATAACGCCAAAGCTGTCAATGTTGATGCATACCAGCGAAGGGACAACAATAATGACACAGCAGGAAAAGTTGAAAACGAAACCCGACAACAGATGAACAATTCATTTGAAAGGCTCTGCTCTGTTCGATCCTTTCTGTTGTCGAGAAAGCTTCATTAGTTATTTGCAACGGGCAGTTTTCATTTTCGCAACGGACAACCCAAGTTGAGCTAAGCCCACCTTTACTCAATACATTTTTTAAAAGTTCGACACTTCCCAGGAAAAATCGACAACAAACCGCTTCCTGGAGTTTTTCTTGAAGCTTCTTTCTCGCTAAATAGACTTTCAAAACAGTACTTCGGCCGATTTTTATATGGCGCGGGACATCTCGTGACTTCGCCTCTCGCTTGGCTGCTAAAAAGCTCGCTCCGCTCGCTAACGAACTCGTGAAACTCGATTCCACGGTAGTTTCAATGGGCTTTTCAGGAGCTTTCTTGATTGTAGTAGGAGCCCATGTCGCTCCCTGCTAATTTCGAAGCCCACTCTTTGGCGGCAAAACGATTTTGTCGTCTTCTTTTGTCTTGGAGTCGAGGACGAAAACGGACAAGCTCTTTTTTCTTCTTTGGAGGCATTCACTTTCAAACTCCGTGGAAAACGATTTCTGTCAAATTGCGTGATTAGCTTGGTTCAACAGCGGCACCCGTATCAAGTATGACAGGACTTGTCAACAATCAATTAAAATAATTAGCACAGAAAAAACTTTTGCGCTCTATAAGTCTGCACAGAAAAAACATTTTTTCCTGGAATTTTTTTTAAAAGAAAGCTCTTGATGAGCTCTATGTAATAGTCTAAAAATTGCAAATTTAGAAAAATGATGATTTTTTAACCTGGATGATACCTTAAGGGCAAACCACGGAGACTAAGTCTTAACCAAACTTACAAGCACACTTGAAGGATCCAATAGTGTTCACACAAATTGATGAACCACTGACACAGCCATGGCTTCCAATGGTACATTCGTCAATGTCTGTGTTAAAGTGACAAACTGAAAGTCGGTACTTTGCATTATTTTACTTAGTCCCTTGTTAATAACCTTTCAATCTCAAGCCTGTTAAAGTTGGAATGATCAGTATGTAGAGATACACGCGCTATAAATAGAAGGTACAAGGTTAAGTGTCGATACGACATACACTGTTAGCATCAGGCTTGTCTGCGATACTTATTACGTTACTGTATTATGTTCTTGGTATACGTTCAAGCGCGCAGGTGCATTACAAAAGGCCACAGGCATTTAATGAAGGAGACAGAATGAAAAACGTCACTATTTTAAAAGACGCTATTTCGCTCACTAAGGAGTGGTTTAGAAGTCTAAAGCGAAGGTCCGCACGCGCCTTTTCACTACTTTTAAAACGAGTAGGAGACTCCTGGAGGGGCGGAGGTGAGAGACGTCTTAATTACGAGCGTTATAATGTTGTCCGGTGATGTCACCAACTTTTGCGAATTTGATAGGCACTTTCTGATTGGCCTATTACGTTTCCGAAATGGAAAGCCTCTTATTATGGGCTGAACGCGCCGAGGAAAACATGTGAAGTTTGAAGTGTTATTTACAGGCTACCCAGGATAGGCGGTGGAGACGGCCTACATTTTTCATTTTTGTATGTATGACCCTGAAGAAGGAAGGCCGTGCCTTCCGAAATATTGGCCAAAAAAAAAAAAAATTCCGACAGTAAAATCAGCCTTGCTTCTGTTGTTCGACATTTTCCCGACTACCGATCACTAAGGGTGGGAATAAGCTATGTCCATGGTTAATCCTTTCGATTCTGCTTCTTTGTCCGATAATCTAGTTTTCAATTAGATCTTAAGTGACAGGGTCATAAGCGAAGTCGGAATAAAAAGGAAAAACTCCCAATTCTAACATCCCCGTTCCCAGGGTTCTAACAGTTGCTGACTGGCGCGTCCCCAGTAACGATCCCAGAAACACTAGCGGGACGCATTTCGGCTCCAGTTCCTTTCACATTTCTAAATTGAAGAATGGATGGTGAATGCAGCTGGCGTCACGGCAGCCGTGTTGGTTGACAAGAACAAAAGACTTTCCCTTCGCTGGGAAATAAACACTTATTTGCCGAAGTTTAACAAAAAAGGGGCATGGTTTGTCAACCGACATGGCTGCCTTGTCACGACAAGATTAAAAAAGTCCCCTTGCCAAAAATCAGTCTGTTAGTGCAAATTGGTAGGGAGATATAGGCACCTCCATGCTCTGATGAATCCATGCAATCAATCTAAAATTGTTTTCGATTGTTATGTTTATGATCCAGGCCAATCTTAGAAGAATTTACGGGGAGTCATTGGAGCATATAGTACTTACACCCCCTTTCCAATTTGCACCAACGGGCTGTATTTTATCTGGGGTTTAAACGGGGGGGGGGGGGGGGGCGCTTTTTTTATCTTGTTCTTTCTAAATTCCAACCCATCCCATAATTTGGCAATTTTTTTCGTGACGACATCACTTCTCTTCTCTATTGTCTACTACGCAGTCTTAGTTAGCACATAGAAGTATTTCCATGCATGAAAGACCTCCCCAATAGATTTTGTCTTTTTCTTACCCTGGCAGTGCTCGCCGTCTCCTGTAAAACCAGTTGAACAAGAGCAATAAAAAGAACCCTGGGTATTGGTGCAGTTTGCATTGGTGTCACACAACTGGTCTGCCGCAGTGCACTCGTTCACATCTGAGTAAGTATAAAAAGCAAAAATTAAACTGCGCATGCGCTTGATTCCAAGCAGGCATGAAAATATTTTATGGAGCAAAGAGAAAAAAAAAACATTCATTTAAGATTTAGAGCCCTGTAAACTTGATGTCGCTAAAGAATAGGCGAATCTTTGTTTACGTATTTGCCTCATTAAAATATGCTTATCGTTCAGTCTAATGTAGCTAATAAAATAAAACCTCTGAATATTAAAAAGAGCATGACAATTTCAGTTGTCCCTGAAACTTTGAGCCCATACACCGAATGGTTTCGGGAAAATTCTCTTATAAAAACTAGAAATTTTGCAACTTTAATTTTATGGCTGATATTTCCTTCAAAAGTGCTTGCAAAGAGCTTAAAATTGCACAAACGTCTCAAGTTAATCAGGTAATTTAATTTTTGGAATTTCCAGATCGTACATACGACCACTGTTTCTATGAGTTAAGTCATATGCTAATGAGGAAAAATTCAAACAATAAAGTCAGCAAAGATTCGCCTCCCTCCTCCTTCTCCCCCCTCCTACTACTATCTCCTTCTTTTTTTCGTTACCCTTTTCCATCTGCGTTCTCCACACTGGGCACGATTGTTAGAATGTCTGTTTAAAGCCTCGGACAAGCAAACCCTTACTCGCCAATGTGGGGTGGACGGCTTAACAAAGTATGAAAAGATGGTTCGCGTTTCCTCTTAGTGTGAAGTCCAAAATGTAAAGAAGGTAAAACGTTAATGACATATCGTTGTGATGTATAACATATCAATTTTACTTTTATCACCTTTAGTGTTCATGTCGCAGTGAGCAAGAATGGCCTTCCAAGGTCTAATGGAATCAAACCAGTATTTACCGCTAACAGCTTGCTCTCCTTCACTCTCCTTGATCTCTTTGCAAGACTTGGCGGGTAACTCAGGAATAGAACCTAGGGGAACTGGAGAGGACAAGCAGTATCGCTTAGGGCAACCTCGGAGACCTAGGGACGGTCGGTCGGTCGGTATGAACGGTGCCGCGAAAGCTTTCAAGAACGGTTAGGAGAGCCCCTGAGATGGTACGTTTTTCTCTTAATCTAACTATACGCACCGATTAAAGTCATTAAAACATTAAATTTTGCGGGCGAAATCTTGTACCTGGCTGTTTACGCCTGCTCGGCGTACTTGTCAGGCCCGTGCAGGAGAAAATTCTTCGACCTTTAAGGTGATTTGCAACGACGATGCAGCATTACAACATTGCTGCGACATCGTTTCAAATGGTTACAACATTGTGTTGCGCTAAAAATCTTCGTTGCCAATCGTCTGCTGTAACATCACCTTAAAGTTAGTAAGTTTGTTGTTAAATATATCTCCTCCGTGATACAAGAGAATCAAATGAAACTGGTAGAGTAAACTTGAAGACTTGCATGAACAATCCTGGAAGTACTCTGGTGTTAGCGGATTTACCTTTCATCAATCCACATTTTGATTTCTTCGATCGGTTGGTGCATTTGTAGTTTGGTAAGATTTCCATATAACCCCATGAATTTATTATGCAGGCAACAATTTCATATTTCTTCTCACAAATAGTTAATGTGAATAGAGTCGAAACATATATGCATGATAACTGTATGCGGTTATACGGAAATCTTACCTTACATGCTAAATTATGGGATATCTTCGGTTTTGTTGGCCCCATTTTCACTGAAAAATTCTTCTCGAAGAAAGCTTCCACGCAGGAGCCAGACAGGTATGGAAAACACTCGAGTTTGCAGGTAAACTCCTTCGTATAAGAAAATCACAAAAGCAGTGCGACCGATGCTTGTCTCCTATTGGGCACAAAAATATTTTTTGTGCCCAATCAGAGACTAGCATTCGAAAAAGTCGCAGAACTGGTTCGTTGAGAATAGCATCCCGGGGGCTCTCTTGCCCGTTCATGAAAACTTTCGACATCGTTCATTCCGACCTGACCGACCGCCTCTGGGTCTCCGAGGAAGCGCTTCGGGCTGTGTGTGAAGAAGTGTAGGAGACAATAATGATAATAAAAGGAAAAAAAAGAAGAAGAGGGCAGTTTTTAATGTACACTAGTAAACTCTCATGTATTTGGCTTAATCTGGTACTCCAATTTTCCGAGGCATGAAACGATTAAAAATATTTCTTCTCCCCCGCTTGGACACGATGCCAGTTTATCGCAGGGTTACAACCCAGCTGTGTATCGCCGATACCCATTTATACCCCTGGGTGATCTAAGAGGGGCAGAGTAGGGCAAAGTTTTAAAGCTAAAGATAAATTTATACTGTCACGCACGTAATTTTACGCACGTATAGGCGTGACCTTTCCCACCCGTGCAATTTTTACAGGCGCGTAGGCAAGTAAAAATTAAGCGAGATCCACCCTAAGGAAACAACGTGAAGCCAAAGCCTTGATCCCGAATCTCCAGAGCCGGAATTTGAGGTGTTATTAGGGCTACTACGAGTAATTTTCATTTTATTATAAGTTGTTACTTAATCTGACTTGCCTCTATTCGTGACTAACCCCACGTAATATCTTTTGAAGTTCTGGACAAAATTCTTGGGTGCGGCTTCCTTCGTACGGTTGTTTAGTTCACATATATCCTGGTTAATGACATAATTGAAGCTTTGACATCTGACATCTTCTTTGCATAGCATCAAGCACTCAAGAGAGTTTGATGTCTTCATTTCTTTGAAGATGTGTTGACGCAACATCATGTTCTTTATGGAGTATTCGCCATCAAAGCAAGTCCCTCTTACTTCACAAAGCATTCCCCAAAAAAGAATTGTATGGATTGCTGATTTTGCTGAGTACATTTTATCCTCTCTTCGCCTGAAACATTCCTGTATGAGAATTAAACGTCTTCATTTATTTTATAAGAAGGTTTGTAAACTAGGGGAGACTTTCCCTGATTTCTGAGAAGTCCGTTAGATTTTGGAATCGGATAAATTCAATTTATCGTTTACATACAAACCAAGCTCAGGAGATTTTGATTCCGAAATCTAAAGTGAATACTTTACATTCGATTTCTGTTCAATCGGCAATGCTTTTACTGAAAACAATTTTTCCTACGAATCCAGATACTCGTCTGTGAGTACGAGTTTGCGATAAAACGAAGCGAAAACGGTAACCGATCGCGCATGAATGTTTCCGAATTTATCAAACGGCTGCAAGAGGTCTTATTATGTTCCCTTGACGCCTACGTATCAAAATACCCTAAAAGTAATAAGTCTAGAGAAATCCCCTCTAGAGTAACCATAGACTAAGTATGTCAATATTTATGGATTAACAACACACAATAAGTGTGTGTTTAAAAACAAAATAACGGAGTGAAGAGTATAGGGGGTGTGACTTTGATGCCAACTGCGCTAAAGGGATTTTTTCTAAGGTTATCTCTACACTATTCGGATAGCTTTTGCGCCAGCGTGAAAACCTCGTCAGATAGGGTTCTTGATCACACATAAGAAAGGTAATTTCGAAGCGGTTTATGTACCGGAGGCGAAGCTAAGCCGCGCCTGATTTTTGAAAGTTTGTCGTCTTCTATACAGGTCACGATAGGCTTCTGTTCCAATATTCATAGCAGTGTAAACAGGTGTTCATACCAGGGGTCAATTTAATAAAACTTTTACAAGTGTAATTTACAAGTGTAGCTATTGTTTTCAGACTCTAAAACAATGGCTACACTTGAAAATTGCACTTGTAAATGTCTTATAGAGTGTTTTCACATGACGTCACAGCAGCATATTGGTGTCCAAAAACAATGAAACGGCGGCCATGTTGGTGTCCCAAACCAATCCTCTGGGAGCTGAACTCTTTTCTTTTGCAAACGCTTTCTTTTGTTCCAAGAAATTTGCATTGATGCTGGCCACGTGAGTGAAAACACTCTATTAAATTGATCCCAGGTCGGAGTCATTTCCATGTTAGTCGACATGTTACGCTATCCGGAATAATCTAGACATGGCATGATAAAGTCGAAACTCTCGTAACAACCACCTCGGAAATTCGAAAAAGTGGTCGTAACTTATTAGAGCTTGGTGTTTACGAGAATGAACTCTCGTAAGCGACCGTAAGGTAAAACAATAGAGGGTGGTCGCGTACGAGAGCTTCACAAACTCATTAATAATTCATAAAGGCTAAGTTAGGCTCTGTGAGTGATTGTTGCCCCGCAGGCTAAGTGGTCGCTATAGAAATGACCTAAATACAACACTGCACTGAACAAGGTCTTTATCAACGAACCATCAGCGCAATGTGCAGTTTCATTAAAGTGTTCATTTATACGAAGAAGACTCTGAGTGGTCGCTTACGAGAGCTTGGAAACAAAGGAAAAGTCCCGTTGGGTAATCCCAAAAGTTGTCGCAGTCAGCGCTCGTTTACGAGAGCTTTTCATTACAAAGTTCAAGTCACAGTTCAAACTTGGTTTCACAAATGTGGTCGTTACTAGAGCTGGTCGCCTACGAGAGTGGTCTCAATGAGAGCTGCGACTATATATGCGTTATATTAGCCAAGCTGGTTTGGTCAAGATCTTTATTGCTATAATTATTTATTTATTTTTTGCGTTTTTATGGACCGAGATAAACTCGAGGTCAACAAAAACTCAAAAAAGAACGAGGCCAATATCCAGCCACCTTGAACGAACAAGCTTGGTCAATAAAGGATTTATTATATGGCCAAAAAGAGGACTTTTGCTTGCGGGACCAACGCCGGAAATTCCGCCAAGCGGGCAAGACGGGGGTAGCCAATCAGAATACAGGATTCGTTCTATTTTGCTCATTCAGGTCCTTTAATGATTCCTTGTACAAGCAAGTTTTTTTTTACCATCATTATCGTCGTAGTTTCTGCCTTTATTAACCACTGCGTTGTCATCAAGGTTAACAGGTTGATGACAAACAAAACAAACGAACAAACAGGAAAGAACGTAGCCAAACATCATGCTGTAAATCTTATCCTTTTAGCTTATGATACTCTAAAACGAATTATGTTTCATAAAAGGAAAACATCATCCCTCTTCTTTTTAAAAGAAGATTTCAAATATGCTTAACTAAGTTTTTACTTACCAAGCATGCACTCGAACAACGATTTATCTAAATTTTCCTAGATTTAAAAAGATTCCAGACACTTTCGATGTGGTAAGCGTCAATGTCCCAGTGACCACTTTGTCGTTTGCCGCTTAATTTGGTGACGGTTTGATTATATCAGTAATGACTGTAAATTACCAATACAAGGCCATTACTCGGTATTAAAAGGTTAAAATATAAAGTACGCTCAACATACCTGACTCTGCTGTACAAAACTCTTTAACACAAGAGTGTGAATTTCAAAATTAATTTATCGAACTTCTGTAGTTTTGAGCACAAATATAATAGACAACAATAGCTAATAAAATGTTAATGTAATCCCGCCATGAAATCTATCTCCTGCTAAGTTTATTCAAGCAAAAAATAAATAAAATTTAAGACTGAATTAAGGCGTTAAATAGGAAACAAGGTACTGAATTGTTTCACACACACGTAAATAAAATATTGAAAAGTTTTATATTATTATTACTCATTTTTTGGTCAGTTTAATTCACCTCTTTTTATTTTATTTTTTTTATTTTTATTAAAAATGCGCCGCCTGTGAAGGTCCAATATTATGTTGTCGTAACGTTTGTGTTTTTGCTCTTTTTTGTTTAATTTACCAGTAACCAAGAAAGCTAGAATTCTTACAGAGAAAAAATTTATTTGTCAATTAACATAGCTATAAGCACTCGACAAAGATTTTGAAAACTAGATTTATGAAACTGAAATCAATTTAATCTCTGTTGAACAAGATTCTGTTTTTATTCGAGAGTCAAAATTTAGAGTGAAAGAAATATAAAAGGAATCAATCTTGTTTCTGGTCACAAAAGCAACTATTGCAGTTACCATGTTTTCATTCAGCGAAACAACAAGTAGTTTTTAGAAGTTACGAAATTTTTAGACAAACGCTTTTCGCTCCTATCGCACCACGAAAGGGAATCCGGATTCCTGATACGGGAAATTTTTGCTTGTGAAAACCGGAATCCTGGGCTTTGGAATCTCGAACACAGCTCAAAGAATCCGGAATCCCACTAACGATTGGAAGTTAAAATCCAAGTTCCACTGACAAAGACTGGAATGAAGTACCTGGAATCCGGAATCTGCGATGTGGAATCCAGAATCCAAGACTGTTTGGATTCCGTTCCATGGGGCCACTCCTAGCTAGGAGGTTTTATTGTTTTACTGAAATTGCCGAGTTGGCCAAAGTCTCAAAGCGAGGCTAAGTGCAAAGCTATTGATAGGAAACTGATTTTTTATTCTCATGCAAATAAAATTCATTTTCACGAGATAGGTGTTGCATTTAACCTCGTTTTTAAAGTGAAAGATTTTTGAACTCTGAAATGGCCCATTGTTATCAACCCTATTAATACCCATTTATCCCATCTCTTTTCCTCCCGCCTGCCGCCGAATACCGTGAAAAGAGGCCTCTGATAGAAAAGAATAAAAGTCCTCGCCCCCCACATTCTTTACAAACAGCAGGTAGTTTCTTCCTACGTCCCACAACTGAGAATCAGAGCAGCTAGCGAAGGAGCTGTGAGACGGGGTCTACAGTTTATCGTCCCTATCCGAGAACACTATAAATGAATAGTCTGTTCGTAGATGGCAGAACAAAGGTAATACGTTTTCTTCAGGTTGTTTTGAGACCGCTTGTGGTGGTCCGGTCTGCATTTGAAGCTGCGATCTCCCACTTAGAAGACCGGCGCTTCTTCATTTGAGCTGAACAGGCCGCGGTTAATGCTTCGGTTGTGGATCCTGAAACCCTTATCCTGGTTTAGATGTTTAATTTTAAAATGGAATTTCCCCTGCCCTATTCCCGATCTGAAATGCTGTTCCCAAGTTTCAAGACAATTCCAGGAATTACAAAACATTACCCCATTTCTGACCGACACGCTTAAAGGTACGGTAAATCGGTCAACAAAATGCGCTTTTTTTTTTGTTTTGCTGCAAAAACGAGTTGAATAGAGATGTTCCGCGTTTAACAACTCATCAATGAAACCTGCCGAAAGTAGAGAACAGATCTACTTTTTGCAAGAAAATCTCTACACTTTGCGCGTTTTACCAGCCCAAGTTTGCAGCTAGTGACGTAACGCCCGTGTATGGCGTGACTCACGTGCAATTTTATCCAATAAGAAGTTAGTGTTCACACAACTTGCATCAACTAAATTTTTTGCAAGAAAGCTTTGAACTTGGGTGGAAAAGCGCGCAACATAGCATTTCAACTAGCTTCGCAGCAAAACAAGTTACACGTTTTTGTTGACCGTTTTACCCTAGCTTAAAATATCAATCAATTTTCAAACAGGACAAAAAAACCATGCTTTTATTCACCTATGTTGCTTATATTAAAAAACAACGTCAAGCTATTTCCAATCTTTTTGAAGAGCTGACATGCCTTCGCGTTAATTGAATTCTAAAAATAATTGCCCAGTTTTATTTTTTAAGACTATTTCCAGGCGGTGAAACTCTTCCTGTCATCATGATCTGTTGCTACGGATGTCAAGAACGAAAATGAATTGGAACTTGAATAAATGGGGCCGGCTCTTTTTGAGTTTGAAAACTATGAATGTAATACAGCAAAGGAAGTGTATACGAAAAACATTTGACGACAGGTCATTCCCTAACGAAATCATTTATTATAACATCGCTTGGCGCTGCACGGGAACGAACTAACCCGGAAACTCTGAACGTATTATATGTAAGTCATTAACAAGTTACAGTTGGTTATTTTAGGCGATAGGTTGTAAGATCAGCGGCTGAAGAGGGAGCGTTAGAGTTAATTCAGAACTCTCCAGATTAATCGTTCCCGTCGCCAGGTAAATACCCTATTAAATAGAAACCGGCTCTAGAATGGTAGTTTTGTTTGAACCTTGCCTAGTCGGAAGTCCCCAAGTTTTTATTTGCGCTCGAGGCTTATTCATTTTGGATCACGTGGTCAGAGCGAATTTGCCTTCGCTACGTCACCGAAATGCGTGATAGTGAAGGCCTGCATGGTACAAAAGCTAATTTCGGTTGAATACAAGACGAAGCCACTGCGCGGTCTATTGCATAATAGTAGTTTGAAATTCAGTCTTGAAGATCAATACTTTTAATCTGATGTCGTCAGCTTTTCTATTCGCAACAGAATGTTCACTCAGTTTTTCTGTCCTTCTAATTCCTGGATGCTATTGGAAAACAAAAACAAAGAACAGTTCAAATATGTCTGCATAATATTACTTTTTTATCTTTTATAACATAACTTTCTTTATCTTTCATCCCGATCGCTTACACATGCTTCATTTTCGTAATGTATAGTATGTAAAAGACATGTATTGTCTTGCTTTTCATTTCCAGGTAGCCAATCCTGTCTTATAGTTCCGTAACATAGAAGCTAATAATACCTGACAGTCAAAGCTAAAACTTTGATCTTAATCAATAGTGGTGTCTAATGCCAAGGATTAAAATCTTCTGCAATCTGCCATCAGTTCTCGAATGCTTTGATCGGACATGTGTTACAAATTAGATCCCATTGCTCTAAAATCTCCTGGACACCTTATGAAGTTTACACAGAAGTCTCTTACATTGTTAGAGTAGCGTAAATGGGTTTGATTTGAATATAGCAACAACCCTAAACCCAGATAACAGTTTCGAGTCAGTGATTAATAACCCTTCTCCCATATTTTCGTTGCTTTACCCTAATCACCCATAGTCAGTGCCCGAAACCGAAGCTTTGAGGAATAGTACGTTGTGTAAAGTTCAGAAGGTGTCCAAGGAGGTCTACCGAAAGAAAGAGTCAGACAAATTTTCAGTTTTCATATATACATACCTCAGTTGATTGAGTTTCGAATTCTTTGCCTCTACGAAAGACACAGGAAAGAATGTAGAGAATTCGTGGTTGTTGTGATCTATGCAAAGTCTTGACCTAAGAGGAAATATTCTGAGAACAAAGAATTGTGAGAACACACAAGACCTTGCCTAAATACCTTTTTTGAAATGATAATCATAATCGTAATAATGATAATCTTTAGCTTTTCGTTTCATTAGGCTTAAAGTGCATGATTTCTACAATCCCATTTAAACTAAGTCGTCAATTTCTTTTTTTTTTAAATAGAATACACTTGTCATTAACAAATTTAGAATTTATCTTGTAGAATCAAGAGCCTCAAATATGTATCTGCTTCAATTTGCCATCTTTGACACCATCTCTTTAGGAATCTTGACATGAAGATTTCTACGACCGTTTGGGTGGCAGTAAAAACAATGGTTGATTGACTGGGACACCATTCCCAATTATAAATCGAACCATCAAACTAACGATCTACCAAGGTGAAAAGGTTTCTTTGGAAACCGACAACACAGGTATGTCGGAGGATACTTACCCCTGTTCATGGTGTGTTAGGGAGCTTGTTCCAACTTATCATGTGATTGTTGAAGGCTTTGTGGTCGGCACCCGTGATTTCCTGACTCAAAAACAATGCTTTTCATAACAGGAAACTATAGAGTGGGTATGATCAGTTTTCTCACAAAAGCTCAAAATTCTTCGTCACTCCAACTTCACGTTACATGCGAAGAAAAACGAATGAGAGCAAAAATTGCCACTCAAGCAAATCATCTCTCGTATCTCTTTGTTCTTATTTAAAATTAAAATCCAATTAAGAGACAACCAGAACTTAGCTCGTCGGTATTTCAAGTGTACTGTATGGATAACTAATCGAGAATTAGGGCTATAAACTAGTTTTAAACTGATGAATCGTGTGCGGTTTCTTTGCAAATTGATTGAGAGTCATCATTTTTTGTTTGTACTTACGACACATTTGACTTCTCTTGACCTCCCTCTTGCACTGCCAGACCTGAAAATGCAAATATAGCGTGGACAGGAAAAACAAATTCACCAGCAAAATATTGTTTTTCTCACCTTACGCACAACATGACCTCCTGTCCTTCTGGTCTCAAGTGCTTCATGAAGGGATACACCCAAAAAGTAGCCAAAAAGAAAAAGCTTTCCGACGAGCGAAGCCAAAAAAGATTTATCCCTTGTTCATTCTCCGAAAAAGTATGGCAAAAGTTGCATGGGAAAAAAAATCTTTGACGTTCGAAGCTCCTGAAACACAACTTTCTAGGTTTTAAGTTAAATTGCTTTAGTAGAGAATTAAGGCACTGACCAACTTTGAGTTTTTGTAATTTTATTTGTGATCGGAGTAAAAGGTATTACAATAATTTGTACACACTACAAAAATATTACTACATCTTGAAGTGCAAATTAGTCGGTGAAATGTATTTAAGACTTGAGGGAAAAAAACGTTAGTGGAAAAGAACACGCTGGCACTCACTTTGTTTTCATAACTTTATTAACGATCCAAGTGCAATCACATTAAATTAAAATTAAAATTCACTACAAGTCGTCTTGCTTTACTTTAAGCGTGTGAAGTCTTGATGCAGTCAGTGAAAGAGAAGTGTCGGGCGTTTCTTCAGGAACGCAACCAAAACGCAGAGAAAAGTTTATAAAAAAACGCCAAAAAAGCATTGTCCATGAATAAAGAGAGAACATGCCAAAAAATTAAATTTATCCAAACGTCGAAGAAAAAACAATGGCAGAGAGTGCGACGGAAAAAAAGACGTAGACGTTCGACATCGCTGAAATAAAAAGGCATTAATTAGTAGTCTACCCACACTTCCTTCGAGCCAAGGCAATAAAACATCACACAATTACGCATGGTTCACCTTATTTTTATTGACCTTGCACGATAACATTTTCTAGTAAGTACTGTTATTAATACATGTACAGCTATACTTCTAAGATAGTTATAGTTGTCTTAAAAAAAACTCACACCAACAACACTTTACCTCCATATTTACTCAATTTATTCCCATTCATGGGTTAATTACAATAAATTTATCTACAGATCATCTGGCTCCCTTCGGGCAGGTGAACTGTTGATGCAATTGGAGTCAAAGGTGTTGGGCGTTTCTTCAGGAACGCAATCCAAGAAGTCGAAAAAAAATTGAAAAAGCAAGAGCACGCCGAAAAGAGGTATTGCTTATCCAGAATTCGAAGAAAAGAAAAAAACTCGATGGCAGGTGTGCGAAAAACAAAAAGCGTTCATGTTCTACTTTGCTGACATGAAAATACATTAGTAAATTGTATAAATTATCGACCCAGTATACAACCTTTTAAGCGAGGCATAGATACTACTGTGACAACTCTGAACGTTTTGCTTTCTCTTTATTGATTTGGTAAGATAGCATTTCTTTGTAAGTACCGTTATTTATTACAGTTCTATTTCTACGATAGTTAAAGATATATTAAAGAAAAACACACACCAACAGCACAACAGTAATTGTTCTTTTATTAAATTCCACTGACTAGTTACAGAGTTTAACCGCTTATCGGTAAAAAAAAAAAGAAAATGATGGTATGCGCTCCTACAAGAAAAATTTAGGGTCCAGTAAAACCGAGGAGTTTCCATGTGTCCTTAAAACTCGACACTTCGAATGGACACACCAGGGTTCCCCAGACCGAACGCACGGGTCATCAGCAGCTTGCTGTCGAGGCATTATCGATACCAAGCCCACTACGACACCGTTTGAAGTTAAATCCGTAGACAGATCAGAAGCCGAATAGCAAGACCGGATAAAAGCCGAATCGAAACCGGATCCGAATTTAAATTTATTAAATGATAGAAGAAATTTCCACTAACCTGGTGTCCCCTTGTAGTGTTAACCTTGGGCCGATTGAGATGGTACGACGTTTGCAAAAACTGTATGTACACGCATCGCACGACCCGCTACATGCACTTTCCTATTCTGCGAAATATGACTTAGTACTGGACAACAGCTATAAGCAGACGCCGCACCACTTAAATCAGCCGTACCTTATATGGGCTGCAGTTCTGTGTCAGCGTTCGTCCCGAACCTGGAACTTGCTCGGTCACGATTTTCCTCCGAGGGTATCTAGGCTCCAGATGCTGCATGATAAGGCGGGGTTGGGCTTGTCCATATGTTAAAAAGAGGTTGCTATCGAAGATGACGTCCAGCCGGCCAATTAAATTAATCAACTTTTAATAACTGAATCAGCAAGCATTGAAGTTAAGCATATGCGACTAACAAAAAACATCCGCGTCTACGAAGGAATCCAGGCCAGGGAAGACGCGTTATGGCTTTTTTCCGTTTAGAACCTTTAATTTTTACAACTGTGATCTCCGAATTACTTTAACTTCTTGTATTCTTAATTTTACTGGAACACTCGTCACGTCCTTCAATGTTAGCTGATACAGCCTTTTTATTAAGTTACTGCTATATGCCGTCTATTCTCGCTACACTCCTTCCTAGTCAGAACGAGTCACTTGTACTTCAACGTCATTGGACTCTTGTAAGCGTGGGAATAATTAAGCGTAAATAATAACTTGCAGAGCCACACTGTCATTATCTGTATTACTAGTTTTGGTATTCCATGGCTCGTAGTCCGGCTCCTTCTTCATCGCCGCGATGGCAGCTACCTTGTCTACCTGACTAACTACATTAGCTTTCTATGGCGTTCGATGATCTTTGGTCTTCTTTCTTCGGCCGGCTTCTTCTCTTGATGTACAAAAAAAGGATCAGAAAGACGAAGCACCCAACCACCAATAGAATCTTGACGTGAAGACTACCTACGCCTACAATTTGTAGACGATCAGTGCCTGCGTACTGCAATGCAGGGCTTCCTAACGAGAGAATCCTTCCGCAAGACAAGATTAACAAGAAGGCATCCTTCGTCGTCTTAGTGTTAGTGATGTCATAACGAGAGAAGCCTCCCATTACCTGATGGGCCTCACAAATCTATCTATAACCTGTAAAGTATACACGAGTGTACCACAGAGCGCAAATTCAGGGAGGTGTACACAAAGACCTTATGAGTCTTCGCATGCGTGTCCCTAAATTCGATTGCGGCCTCAATGGCATTCTCGTGTCTACTCCACGGGCTACTGACTCTACTAATAACCTGTCAACTTGATGTTGCTCCTCCGGTTATGATACTGCGTCGTAGATTCGTCTCGAAGACTACCTACGCTTACAATTTGTAAACGATCTATCCTAGGTTGTGTGCATTGTCCCATGTTGCCCTTGGTAACTTGCGACAAGGCAATAGGTCTTAACAGGAAGAAAAGCCTGGTCGCAAGTTAATTGTAAGACTTCACTGTACACTCTTCTACGCTCGCAAATTTGGTACTTTTTTAAAGTTAATTCTTTTAACAAGCGAAAAGCTTTTCTATCACTCTTTCCTTCATTTGGCTTGTAAGGAAGATCAAACAGATCGCAAGCTTAACATTTCAGTCAAGATCAGTCGTTTGGGTTAAGTAGGCCAAAATTTGCGAGGCTAACCTGAATAACTACCTGTAACTAGAAGAACCACTAAACTTGTAAGGGGTGGCCAAATAAGGTCCCCTACAGGAGTTGAATGGTCCGTAGTCTCTAGTTTCCTAATTGTTTTAAAGCGTTAACGGTCTGGTTAAACCTTGTGGATAAAAGCTTCACTTGTTCAGTGTGTTAGCTATCAAGTGAAGC